>NW_027502706.1:0-47601 GCF_021521415.1 Bidens hawaiensis | reverse complement strand
GATTTGGATTGGGAAACCAAAACGCTCAAGCACAGCAAAATTCCAATCGTTAAGGTTCGTTGGAACTCGAGACGTGGACCGGAGTTCACGTGGGAACGCGAGGATCAAATGATGAAAAAGTATCCTCACCTTTTTGAAGGACTAACCAAACACAGAAAACCGCGAAACCCGGCAAAACCGTCAGAAATCACCAGAGGTACGAATTAAAATTTCGGGACGAAATTTCTTTCTACTAGGGGATGATATGACAAATTGAAAATTTTCTTACTTTTTCAGACACTCATCACCGACTTGACTCAAATTTTCGGGACGAAAATTCTTTAACATGGGAATGATGTGACAATCGTCAATTTCAGGTTAACTCCGTTAACTCAACTCCGTCAATTCAAACTTAAGATCATTGAATCTATAACGCACACTTCATTACATTTAAACTAGGGTTTAAATGACGCTTAACACTTACTACATGTGTAGTCTTTCGGGAATTGCACCAAAACGCAAACGAGTTGACCGCAAACGATTGGTGAAATAAACAAAAAAAACGTCAAAACAGTAATTATGTGATAATTATGTGTTAGACTTATGTGTTGTGTGATAACATCGTTATAAACACTAACTCAAGATGTAAACAAGTTAGTTTAAGCTAGATAAGTAATACTTAGAAGTGGAGGGGGCCAAAGTGTAACATAGTATTATTATAAATAATAATAATAATAATAATAATAATAAACCCTAACTCATTCTTTTCTTCCCCCCCACAATCCCGATCGGCCCCCCCCCTTGGCTCCCTTGGCTGCCGTCCACATACACACACATACATACAATCAATTTCAAGCTTTGATTGAAGAGTAAGGTGCTAGGAAGGTATAAACAACTATCCTATGCATCCTTTATACTTAATCTTGACTTTTATTGGGTTAATTACAAACCCTAGATTCCGATTTTTACATGTTATTGTGTTCATATGAGTTTGTTTGATTTGATGATGTATTGATGATGACTTGATAACTAGAATTGATATTGCTTCATGTTAATTGTTGTGTCTTTGATTTGAGTTCAAACAAAAACCCTAATCATGTATGTAATGTGTAATTGATGTGCATGATAGTGATTATGGAGTCTAGAGTGTTATATGAATGAATTATGGTTCATAGATAGTTAATATGTTAAGTTTGGATGCAAACAGTTTCTGGACAGATTGTGTTATTGATGTTTAATTGACTGTAACGGGGTGTAAAGGTGAAAAATTGGTAACGGGGTGTAAAGGTGAAAAACGTTGTGCAAAGCTGAGCTGTTAGACCTGCTGTTAGGTTGTTTTGTAAATGTTATATCTCATGAACTACGAGACCAATTGGGTTGGTTCCACTTCTGGAAGTTGACTTATTGAGTTAGGAACCTAACCCAAGTGGTCTTGCATTTATTGGATTTTTCGTTTAATCGGGAATTTCAAATAACATTCTGTTGCGCATGAATTTGACTGTTATGAGTTTGCTGTAATGATTTGATGATTGTGAGAAACCTATGTGGAATAAAAATATAATAAAATATGTTCTGGAAACCTAAGACATATATGCTTTGTGATGATTTTTGGTAAATTAATTGTGATGCTATGATCGGTGAGATAGTACAATCTTTCAAGTGGGATTTCTGTCTCGGTGAAACTAGCTGCTGAATTTTGTGAAAATGCATGAAACATGATACTTGCTATATAATTGATATGTTTTGACCAAATTACCCTTGCGGGGAATAATTGCTAATTGATTGTCATGATTTGACCAAATTGCCCTCATGGGGAATAATTGCTAGCTAATTGTTATGTGTTGACCAAATTGCCCTTACGGGGAGTAATTGCTAGTGATTTACTTTATGAATACATGACACGTATATAATTGCTTACACATGTAACGTATCACAAATACCTTTGTTAAAGTCACACACGATTCACAAACGAAACACGAAACATGTTATGTGCATAGGTATTATGTGCCGGGTCTAGAGACTCGATAATATTCCGACACTTAGAAAAATCTCTTTGTTGTTTTAGAACGCTAGAGAGAGTTTTTCTGTGACGCGCATCCTGGTGAATTATTTGGGAATACTTCGCAAACAGTGAGTTTCACTTTCCCCTTTTAAACTTTTTAAACGCTTTTCACTTGGGGGAGATAAAATACTCCGAAAACGCATTTAAGATTTTGTTAATATAGATTATATATCACTTGTAAAGGACTAAGTGGCAAACGCGTTAACTAAAGTCCTTCATTCACATCGAACCGTTTAATATTGGATAATAGCGAGTCATTGTTGAGTAGTACTACTGGGTTTGACAAACCCCACCCAACGCTAAACTCGACTGGAGGTCGAGTGGGTGTAATCTTGGCTAAACACATACCATGGTCTGGATGACCTGGTGGCAAGGCAAATGAATAAACAGTCAGCTTCGGTGTCGAACACTTAGTGATACTTGTTTTATAGGCTAGCTACCTATAGATATATAATTGACATAACACTATCCGGTAACGCAAAACGCTGTAACGCAAAACGCTTAACGCAAAACGCTGAACGCAAACGCTAACGCTTTATTTTATATAAACTTGTGAACTCACCAACCCCGTGTTGACACTTTTAGTATGTTATTCTCAGGTAGCCGAGGCGGGCGCGCGGTTTAGGATCATGCATTGCTTGAAACACTTTTAATTATGCAAATTTATTTTAAACTGTTATCATTGGGTTTTAAGTCGTCCTGCGTGACGCAACATTGGTTTCTATGGTTTTACGCTTCCGCATTTAATTACTCGTAAACTTTTTCATGGTTTCGAAACTTTGTTTTATGGTTTGATTATAACTAATGATTCCGATCATGTTAGTTCACACCTTCTGACGGTTAAAACTCCGTTAGTGGATTTTTAGGGTGTGACAAACTCGATCCCTGTGGCGTAAAAGTTGTTTTCGTCGGAAACTATAACTAAAGCGGATATTATTTCTTCCACCCTGATACATATTTGATTTCTATCAAAGGAAGGGCCACTTCCTCGAAAAATAAATTCTCGATCGAGGGAACTGAAATAATATTGTCGATCTTGAAGAAATTTAAGAACCACAATCAACTGCTGAGGAAGTTGGAGCGTTTGAGCAACAAGATATTGTTGTTGACATACAGACAAAAACACGAGCGTTCGCAGAAGTAGCAGGACTCGCGTACCAAATTCTAAATACCTATGGCATCTAGATGGTCCCCGAAGTCCTATTAGTAGCCGAGTTAAATGACGAACCTACTAACTACAAAATTTGCTGTCATAGATCCGGAACCTGAGAAATGGTAAGAAGCCATGAACGCCAAGATGCGATCTATGCATGAAAATCAAGTCTGGAACTTTGTTGAACTACCCCCAAGGGTCGGGCAGTAGGGAACAAGTGGATTTTCAAAAGAAAAACCGACATGCATGGAATGTACAAACCTATAAAACACGACTAGTCGCGAAAGGTTTTACTCAAACTCAGGGTAGTGACTATGATGAAACCTTCTGCTATGACTAAGTCAATAAGGATATTACTTGCCATAGTTGCGTATTATGACTACAAGATATGGCAGATGGATGTCAAAACCGCTTTTCTTAATGGACACCTTTCGAAGGATGTCTATATGGTTCAGCCTGAAGGTTTTGTCGATCCTAAATATCCTAATAGGGTGTGCAAACTGAATAAGTCAATAAACTGACTCAAACGAGCATCTCACAACTGGAATCTACATTTTGATGAGAAAATAAAAGAGTTAGGTTTTATCAAAAATGAAGATGAGCCTTGTGTTTACAGAAAGGCTAGTGGTGAGCACTATATCATTCCTCATCATGTATGTGGATGATATATTGATGATTGCAAACAACATCCTATGCTTAAGGGCCTCATCCTGTATGTGGATGATGACTCAAGACAAGCATGACCATCATAGGGATGCTATCGGTCTTAGATTAGCTAGTCATTTGTATTAATTTAGTATTTGGATGTGTGAACATTTAAACAGTTATGCTTTTGAGTTCACTTTGATTTAATAGTTAAATGCAAACGTTGAATAATATAACTATGTTCATTTTAATACGTTTAATCCATGAATATTGTATTCTAAATTATCCGTAGTCGGTCAGAACTCATGGGAACGATTCCGAACTAAGAATATTCTGACGTTGGACTTAAGGAGATGACTTCCAAACTCACGGACCTCATTATGAAGGACTTAGGTGGTAACTCGCATCAAATCATCTTCATGGATCTTAGTCATAAGATGTATTTGATATTGGTATACTCATTTAGTATCCTTAGACCTGAGATATATATTAGAACTCTCGTTTACCAAAGGATATTCTTTGATCACTGTCAATCAATCCCTTGTAACTGTCGGTTATAAAGGCATTGGTTGGGAATATTTATGAAGTTCAGTGGGAGTTGTATGTAATCAAGATGGGATTTCGTACTCTTACATAATATGTAACAATTAGACATCTTGGCTTCCTCGTTGATTCAAACTGGTGAAGTGTGAAGCCTCACCCAAACTTACTGTGTGTTTGATTGGACCACTTTGATTCTATATCGAGAACAATAAGATTGAACGCCATATGAGATTGATCTGATCCATGTCTTATTGTTCAATTGGTGTCTTACATGGAAAGGATGGATGGCAACGATTACCATCAGATCATTATCTTGCAATAGTGTATTCCAAGATCTATTTGGTTAATGAATTTAAAATGTCATAAACTTGTTGGGGCAGTCATGTGTAGCTATAGCACCGCTGAGTGTCAGCGTTGAGCAATTTAACCAGAGACCGTCCAAATGGGAGACTGTTGGAATTATGGACCGGTTAGGTCAAGAATCCGGCCGACGGGTTGTGACCCGTAAGAGTTACACATTGGGCAACAAACATAAAATTCGCTTAAATTAGTTAACCGGTATCGACGAATAATTAATGGGAGTATTAGTTTTACTATTTACAAATAATAATATCCTAAAGTTTATTTATTGGATAAATAAATATGGACCAGGACTTTTACACGAGTTAGACTTTTGGGCTTGATTAATATTTATTAGCTATAATAGTATATGATAATATATATTAATAAATATTTAATCAAAAGAAAGATGAGGCCCATCTCTCTCGTTTTCTTGTATATAACTCCAAAGGGTTTGGAGAGTAGGGCAGCAGCTGCAAAGCCAATTCCAAGATATACTGGTTTTTCACGGTAACCAAAAAGGCTAACGTCGCCCCCCTCTTTAAGCCGTCGACCGACACCGCGTAGCATTACAAGCCACCAACTGTCCCATCCGAACTCCACCAACTGGATTTGCCGCTGTCAGCCGAACCTATTTACCGCTACCAGCAAGCCGGGTTGTCTCGGTTCGTCACATAGCAACGTTGGTTGAAACCTCGGTGTCTCAACCGGTTATTTATTAACCGACGTAAACTTATATATATAAATGTCGTGAATATTATTTATTTACATCGGTTGTTTCGTTTCGTTTCGTTTCGTGCTTGAATTGTTTGTAAGACGATTCCTAAAAGTGATGATTACTCGTTTTGTATTCTACTGCGTACTCGTATTATTAATTGATTAATAACTATGAAACACCTTTTAATAAACCGGGTTTAAATGTTAAACCGTTGACTGATCACCACTGAAACCCAACTGTGTTTTGCAACCAACATGATACGACCACCTTTTCTAATTATTTGTAGCAATACAATATCAAATTTATTGTACATACAAATATTCATAAGATCATGTAAATATAAATATAAATGCATACACATATCAAATTCCAAATATCTATTAAAGATTTAAAGATGTTCAATATTAACAAAAGTTACACGACTTCTATAAACAAATAAAAAAAATGATTCAAGCTATACAACAAAAACAAAAACAAACATTTTAAGCCACTAGCAGGTAAGCCCGTGCTTCGCGACGGATTATGATAACGGCATTAACTACATCTCTTTTCCTTTTCTTCTACTTCTTTGCCTAAAAAAATTGTATGGTCTGTTATTTATGATTCCAAAAATAATAACCAGATAAACTTTTGACTATCAGCTAGCTAACTAACCCTACCAGCAAAAGAAAAAGGGAAATCAATTTTCACAAAATTCAGCTTCATAGCTAATATGATGATCTACATCATCATTCCATAAATAGCTACATATACACACACGCGAATTCAAAAGAAAATATAAAACTATGAGACAATACTCAAAAATGTTGAGGCCGCAATAAGTGGCGAAGCCTTCACAAAAACCACAGGGCATAAGGAAGCTTCGCCCTTGGTCACAATTAAAAGAAAAATATTACAGTAAAAAATAATTACCTAAGTTGGAACTTGGAAGATTATGAATTTTACCTGACCTCTATAAAAAAGTTGCCTTATTTCAAAAAAGTGAATAATCAAGCAATGTTAAAACATTACATCTTAAGATTAAGAAGTATAATAATACATACAGGTTTTTATTAATAATGTTTATTCGCATGCCTTTCACAGGAAATCAGTGACTTCCATCGAACTACACGGTGGTTGCGTAAAATACAACCAAAAATAGAAAAAGACTATGAATATAACAAAAGTATAACCAATTTCAGTTAAGGAATGATAAAATTATCTATATAGTATAATTCTAATTTAACTTTTAAAACTTGAGTTTAGAGAGGTATGCAACTCTATTTGTCTATTTACAAAATTTATGGGATTGTTTGCCTGTTCCTGGAGACGCTGCTTCATTCTGATTATATTAACCTGGATCCCAAAACATCATATCCACTACAACAATCAAACTCATGTTAATGCGGTTACAAAATATATAAACAAAAGGCTGTAAATTAAATATTAAATCAAATAAATATGTTGCAAAAGTACCTGACAGTTATGAATATGTATTAGAAAAGACAGTATGTCACACCCCAACCTACGACGAAAATGCTGGGGCATGAGCTAATTGCTCACAGCTCTCAAGGTACTATTTTGTAATATTAAAAGTGTCAATATCTATTAAATTTTATTAAATAGTCAAGTACATCAAACTTATAAATAAACAAGTAAAAATAAACATCCAAAATTAAATTCATGTATCTTTTTCTCTAACATGCACCCTAAGTTGCTTCAAACAATCTTGATAATCACGCCCACACGATAACCTGAATATGTGTTAAAAATACAAATAGGTTTTGTCAACACTAAGTTGAGTGAATATAACACCAGATTTGAGACACTATAATAATAATAAGTAAAAGTGCAAATTGTTCATGTGAGAATATACAGTTAGCCATAGCACATAGACAATCCATCAAACCATAAGAAACTATAAAGAAAGGGCTCAGCCAATTCCATATAAATGGACTTTGGTTACCAAGCAATGACTAAACTGTGCCATAAAAATGGACATCGGTTGCCGAAGTAAGCAAATAGCGTTCAAATAAAGCAAGTAAGCAAATAGCAAGTTAGGCAGACTGATAAACACAACAAGGATAAACAGTTGCGTTTGAATACTTTATAATAGAAATTATATATGTAAGAAGCATATGTCCCCAAAAACACTTAAAAATAAGTAAAAAGAAGGGAGTGAAATAATCACCTGATCGGGATGAACGAATATGAGTTATGATGTGAGAAAGGTAAATCCTTCGGGATATACCGTCAAGGATTCCTAGTTTAATATAATAATATAAATTAATTATAAATGATATAACATAATATAATAAATTATGATTTCGATGTGATTTGAGTTATTCTTAGGGTTATAATATTATGGATTAGAACGATTGATCTCTACGGATTATTTGTTATTATGAAAACAATATTATTAGTCATCATTAAATTAAGAGAATCGTTTGCTTATCTTATAACGAAATTTATGAATAATTAGTTTAGATAAATATGAGTTGTGATACTATAATAATAAACATTTAAATAGTTAATTATAATAAATTTTATATTTTAGAATCTTTAACGAAACACCATGATAAAATATTAGTTAACACGTCTAACACGTTTAATACGTTTTATTACATTTTTTGTTAAAAAAGAATAGTGTGTGTGTGTGTGTGTATATATATATACGCAAGTTTATAAAGACGTTCAAAGGCGAGAAAAACACCGAGAATGGTGTCAGGTTTAAATAAAATAAAAATGGTTTGATTAATATTAGGATATACTTATAATATATGTATGTACACGAAAACTTATATGTGAGATTAATTTATGAGGAACATTGTCTTTAAAGGTGTCGGTTTATTAAATAATGTTTATTTAATATTTATTAATAATTATAAAGTTTTAAAAAGGCCAAAAAAAATAAAAGATCAATACGAGGCTGCGAACCCGGGTGGACCAGCAGCTCCAGAAATTTAACGTGCACACACCCAGCCAACTAGGCTAGGTATGTCAATTGTTCATCATACCAGAATGAAAATTTATAAACAATACCAGTAAATCCCCCAATTTCATATAAACCCTAGAAAAATCCAATTGATCAATCCTTTAATTAATAACTTAATGTTGGGTTTAACATCAAACACTGAAAGACGATCAAGAAGCATATATACATTACCAGTTTTCGTTAAGAATTGATGGTGAACTTCGCACAGGTGCCGTCGACTAAGAACAAGAATCGGGGACGATGATGGGGCTGCTGCAGTGCAATTAATATTAGGGCTTAGGTTTACGACATCCAGATGAAGGTGTTAGCTCGTTTAATTGCATTCAAATCAACTGTATAATGGTATATGTTAATAAGATATCCGACGGGTTTGTTATTAAGTATTTTTTTATCGTGTTTTCCTAATTTAAAAAGTCGATGGGTTGTATATGGTAAGATTAACAAGTATTGCGATTTGATTTCCAAGAATATGACGAGAATTGTGGTCCAAGAATGATAAACGAGTTACGGGTTTGCTAATTGTGTCATGGATGTGGGTTTGGAATATGGGTAAGCCGGGTATTATGATAGTAATGATAATAATTGCATTTTAATCCCTACCATTTAAGGGTGAAAACATATTAGGGTAAAACTAAAGTTTAAGGTGTAACATGAATATAATTGAAAGTTATATATATATATATATAATATTAATTAAGAATAAAATAATTATTAATAATATTTACCTGATAAACGCGATATTTTAAATGATAAAATTTCCCGGACATGAAACGGTTCGGGTAATTGATGTTAATAAGGTAAACGATAACCCAAGTTGTTACAGTCTCCCCAACTTTAGAGAAGTTCGTTCCGAAATTATAGAATACTATAACAACACTATTAACTTTTGAGAAAAGGAAAATTTTAAATACAGCTTTTAAAATTTATCATAACACAGAACTTTGAATAGTTAAAACAACGCTCCAAATGAAATCCGATAAGGACGCTTATATATAGGATGTACCAACGGCGTATCCACCATGTCCTTATCATCTCTACATTTGTATCGTTATCCCAACTACTTTCGATTCTATATTATGACACACAATTGCACGTATTATGATTTCCATGCGAGGACTTCGATAATTATGTAAGCCTCCATAATTACTTAGATCATCGGATGGTCCACATAACCCGTCCCGTCGTGTGGGTTGCAAAACATTTGAAAGACACGATTTTTAGAGAAAAAAAGAATCTTAATACATTTTGGTTATATATATAAGATATTCATTGTGTAACATATTGCTAAAAATGAATTAAATTTTTGAGTTGTTTTAATATTAATATTAAAATTAAACATCTTTTGAAATGATAGTATTGCAAACAATTGTCTTTGAAAAGATAGATTTTATTGTATGAGCATAACACTTAAGATTAATAAATATTAGAATTGTTTAAATCCAAAAATCGAATAAAATTTGTATGATTGAGAAAGATAAGATTTGTTAGATAATAAAATGACAAAAACATCTTCTTTGATAATCTTAGTTATGATTGACTTTTTTTTTACTACTTTAAAATAACTTGATTAAATAGATTTATAAAAATTTGAATAATTGAAGTTGATTGAATCGCAATAATTCGATTAGGTTGTAAAGTAGGTTTTAGAACTAAACGGCATAGATAGTTGTGGGACGTCTTGTGGTACGTGGCAAGTATTAGCAGATAACTGAATGATTACATTGGGTACAAAAGGATATGAGGGTTGAATTGAATAGTGATAGTGGCGAGTGAAGCATAATGAGTGAATTTTGACGTAAAGTTTCTTGTTTGAGGCGCTATGATTTTGTTGAGATTGATTGTTAGTTGGTTTAACAGCATATAGTTGATGTTTATACTTGCGTTTGTTATTGTTGTTATGAGGAAGAATGGGTTAAATAAATTGAATATATTAGCGAAAAAGTTAATGAACAAGATTGAATTGATTGTATTTATATTTTGAAAATTGAGTTCGTACTTTAGAGATTGCAGAAGCTATCTCCTTCACTACACATGTGGCCATGAGGCGGTTACAAAAAAATAAATGATTGATGTTGTTTGATTTTGAGAAAACATTCTATGATTAATAAAGACGTGATTTAATGAAAAGATTGGATAGTTGTGCAGATTTCATATGAGTCATTGTGTAAAACGGAACTTAAATATGTTATGCTGATGTTTATTCATAACTTAAGGATAAGTTAGAATCTAAATTGAAAATTAATGAGTTAATTTGATAAATGAATGGGTTTTATCAAAGTTTGACATGTTTTAAAAAATTAAAATTTAAAGTTGAATGCTTGAAATATGTTTAATAGTTTATATATATGATACCATGAGTATAAGAAAGTCATTCTATTATAAGATTATTGGATACTATTATTTAAATTACTTGATATTATGATATAATAACGTGATAAGATGAATAAGAAAACCAATTTAATAATAGAGGGTAAGTTATCTTGATTGGCTCGAGATAACCGAGTCTTTATAAGTATGTATCCGAATAAGAGAATAAAAATGTTTTGAGTGTATAAATAGATCGAATCAATAGACTTGATTCAAAAATAATTTAGTAAGTAAGAAATTGATTAATTGCATAATTGAATAATAGAATAATTAAATAATTAAATCATAAGACGTTTCTTATAAAATCAAATAAAAAAACAATTAAATAAATAACAAATGTTCTTCGATGTGTTGGGTTTCCCATGAGCTTTCCATGGCATTTTGTTTCCCCAACTTATTATCATATCAAAATCAAAACAAATGTGTTAGTTGGCCTCCCATGAGCGTTACATGGAAATTTGAATGGCCCAACTTTATTAACGAATTTACGAATTAACGAATCAATTGAGTTTGTCGGCCCATGAGCTTTATATGGCGATTTAACCGGCCAAACTAAGTAACGAATAAACGAACTCAAGCCTAAGTAGTTGAAACATCTCGTGTATCATCACGGATGATAATGTTCCAACAAAATATCGCAAATATAACAAATTGTGCAAATGTACAGTTGGCGTGTCCATGGCGTCCTATGGGTTTTACACCCGACTAGACATTTGAAAACAATAAAACACAATAAAGGGTGTAACCGTTTCCGATTACGTTAAACGCTTAAAGTGTCGGTCGCATGACAATTCCACTATGGTGGGAAATCTTGTCACACTCCCTAGTTTTAAGTGAAAAAAAGTAAAAACAAAGCTAGGAAATTCTCGAGGAAATTTCCGACAATAAAATGCAATCTAATAAAATTAAATAGAAATATTTAGACATTGAGGCGTATTATAAAAATATTTTGAGAATGAGACATAGTCTCGGAGCAATAAAATATTTTGAGAGTGAAACATAGCTTCGGAGTTATGTGTGCATGACAATAAAATAAATAATTAACTAAGCAGTTGAATAAGTACATATTCCAACAATTATTTACATAAGCTGTAAACAATCAAATAGAACACATCAGGTTAACAAATAAGCACGTATGTGGCTCCTAAGCATGTTACTAAGTCACCACTGATGACCTATCCTAAACCTGGCTCTGATACCAATCTGTCACACCCCAACCTACGGTGGAAATGTCGGGGCGTGAGCTGATTGCCCACAGCTCTCAAGGTACTATTATGAAATATTTAAAAGTGTCAATATCTATTAAATTTTATTAAATAGTCAAGTACATCAAAATCATAAATAAACAAGTAAAATAGACATCCAAAATTAAATTCTTGTATCTTCTTCTCTAACATGCACACTAAGTTGCTTCAAGCAATCTTGATAATCACGTCACACGATAACCTGCATATGCGTTAAAAATACAAATAGGTTTTGTCAACACAAGGTTGAGTGAATATAACACCATATTTGAGAAACTATAATAATAATAAGCAAAAGCGCAAACTGTTCCTGTGAGATATACAGTTAGCCATAGCACATAGACAATCAATCAACCATATGAAACCATAAAGAAAGGGCTCAACCAATTCCATATAAATGGACATTGGTTATCAATGTGACACTCGTCAATTTCAGGTTAACTCCGTTAATCCGAACTCCATTAATTCAAACGCAATATCACACGAACTATGTCATTCTAGTTAACGCATATCTCATTTCATTTAATTAGGGTTTAAATGACGCATGAAAATCATTACACAAGTAGTCTTTCGGAGTTTCACCGAAACACACACGAGTCGACTCAAACCGTTGGTGAACAAACAATAAATATAATAAATAAGTATTTGATAATTATGTGTTACTTAGTGCTTACATGTATAACCTCATGAAAGTAACAAGTTATGCTAAAATTTCACAAGATAAAAGTTGAGGGTGCTAGTTGTAACTTGTAATTATTTAATAATTATATAAACAATTTAAAATAATAAACCCTAACCTTTCCCTCCCTCCCTCTCTTGGTCGACGGCAGCCCCCCCCCCCCCCCCCCCCCGCCCATCCTCTCTCTTGATCGATCGAACCCACACACACATACATACAAGGTGTTGACAAGTTGTTTTGAAGATCCAAGAGGCTAACTAGGTAAATTAAACACTATATCTAATCTATTCTACCAATTAATTGCATGATTGAACATGATGATCATAAACCCTAATTGTTAAACATGTTGATTATTGATATGCTAGGGTTGTATGCATAATTGGTAGTTCATAGGTTAATAGTTTGTTGAGTTTTTTATGAAAACTTATGCTGGACAGATTCGTAATTGCATGTTAAAACGACTGTAACTTGATGTTAATTATGTGTTTTGAAGTGATTATTGATTCTATGATGTAGTAGGTCGAGTCTAGTTTCTAAAGAGTCTGAGTTTGTAATTTTTGGATGTGTAAAATTTAGTTTTTATTAATTTACAAATCTGATGTGCAAGTCTTTTTCGGGAAGCCTGCTTGTAGGATGTTTTGTAATTAGTATATCTCATAACGACAAGACCAATTGAGTTTATTCCCCTTCTGGAAGTTAATAATTTGAGTGAGTAATCTAACCCAATTAGACTTTCATTAATTGGATTAGCCATGTAACGGGAATAGTAAATAACGTCTGGTTGCGCATGATAATGACTGCTGTGTGTTTACTGTATTGTTTTGATCATTGTGAGAAAACCGTATGTGTTAAAAATATAATAAAAATACTTTTAGAAACATAACTCACGTGTGCTTCTGTGATGATTTTTTGTGATTTTATTTACATGTTAACATTTATGAAATAGAGGAATCTTGACGTGTTAAAATCTGTCTCGGTAACTTAGCTGTTGTATTCCTTGAGTTAACATGAAAAGTGATTAATTGATCGATGTTTGCTATGTGTTTGACATATTTTCCCTTGTGGGATATAATTTATTGGTAATGTGTCATGGTAACATTTAATACTATACCTGTTCACACATGTAACTAATTCACCAACATGTTTGTCGAGTCGCTCTTATTTCACAAAGTAACACGAACACATGTCATGCATAACTTATGTGAGTCGAGTCTAGAGACTCACTCGTAGTTTAAACACTTAGAAATCTACTTTTTGTTTTTAGAGCACTAGTGAGGATTTCTGAGATGCACGCTTTTCTCGGATCTTTTTGTTAACTTAGCAAACAATGAGTTTCACAGCCCCTTTTACACTTTTATCGCTTTTATTATGGGGAGATAACATACTCCAACGCTTTAGATTTTGTTAGTCTATATATATCACTTGTAACGCTAAGTGGAAAACAAACCAACTAAGTCTTTCTGAACATCGAACCTGTTAATATTGGATAATAGGGAGTCACCTTTGAGTAGTACTACTGGGTTTGACAAACCCCACCCAACTCTAAACTCAACTGTAGGTCGAGTGGGTGTAATTTTGGCTAACACATTTACCATGGTTGTGGTTGACATGGTGGCAAGGCAATAGTATAAATTTTCAGCTTCGGTGTCGAACACTTAGTAATACATGCTTGATAGGTTAGCTACCTATTGATATATAATTGACTTAACACTATCTGCTAACGCTAAAACGCAACGCTTAAATTGACTTAAACCTGTAAACTCACAAACCCTGCGTTGACACTTTTATTATGTTTATCTCAGGTAGCCGAGGCGGGCGAGCGGTATAGGACATGCATACTCTGAACTCTGTTGCTTTAACTTTTCATTAAATTTTATCATGATAACTGTGTTTCTCTAAGTCGTCCTGTGTGGCGCAACTATTTTCTTTACAATTTACGCTTCCGCATTTTTGCTTAAGACTTGTATGTCTTGGTTGTTTTTGAAAACTTTATTTTTGGTGTTTGATATAACTAATGATTCGGATCCTGTTAGTTCACACACTTTGACGGTAAAACTCCATTAGTGGATTTTGAGGGTGTGATAGATTGGTATCTGAGCCATTGGTTATAGCGAACTACAATTGCATTCATACTAAACTATAACCGCAACGACTCATTAGTTATGATCTTACGCACAGCATATAAGTATTTATATATATATATATATGATATATATTTGACTGCTCACTTTCTTTACCTCTTTTTCCTCATTCACTCATACGCACGTAACCCATGCACGACTTATCCTGTAGGGATGTTAACGCCATCATCATTATCCGACCCGGTGTCCCATGCCCCAGGAAAGGAACCACAGCTTCCTAACTCATCACCACCTCGAGTAGTACCAACACTAGCAGCCCCTACACCGAACATTGCCTATCTGGAGACGTTTATGAGTGCAACGCTAACTGGGATTGGTACCCAAGTTTGATTGAACGGATTGTTTACCGTGAGCAAGTTTCCCCACTACCTCTCCCGAGCTGTCCTACATCCTTCAACACACTACCACCTCTAACCCAACCAATGGAGCGCGCCTGCGCAGCTCTCGCCTCATGTTTGAAGCGTGAAGTTGACATTATGCACTCGGCGAGAGCGAAGGTTACTGAATTGAAATGGGATAGAGCTGATGTTTGGAGGCGAATTTCCTACCTGACCGAAGCCATGAAGGAAGTTCAGGATGCTTATGTTCAGCAAATGAAGATAGTGACCAAGATGCAATCAGAGATGATAGACTTGCAGGATGAAGTTTGGAATGTAAGAGGCCTTGAAGTGGTAGCTCTAGCTCGCTGCGACACACTAGAGGCACAGATTACTCCGAACGCAAGAGAACCGGAGGAGGATCCTGAGTAAAATCCTAAGGAAGGCCCAGAGAAAGAGTCGGCCGAGGAGGAGGCACACTCAGAAGCGTGTGGTGTATTGTATATGAAACCATGTGTTCATGTCTAACATTGTATGCTGTGATTTTAAGGAAATGGCCGGAAGAAACACTGGACGGGTCACGGTAACACCAACATGACTGCAGCAGAACTCCAAGCCCTACTTAACGACTATGTGGCGGCAACTCTGGCTGCTCATGTTCAGAATCAAGCCGAAGGTCAAGCCGGAGCCTCTACCTTCAAGAATTACCTAGACTGTAAACCCAATTCGTTTAAGGGAACTGAGGGAGCCATAGGTTTCCTGCGTTGGGCCGAGAAGGCAGAGTCAGCCTTTGAGATGTGCAACTGTACACCAGCCAGCAGGGTCAAGTTTGCTGCTGGAACACTGGAAGATTCAGCCCTCACTTGGTGGAATTCAAATGTGCAAATACTCGGATTGGAGTTGGCGAATGCAATGAATTGGGAAGAATTCAAGAATATGATGCTAGAGGAGTATTGTCCTAAAGAGGAGATCTCCAAACTGGAGTCAGAATTTTGGGCTTTGAAGATGGTGGGCTCTGAAATTGAAGCCTACACCTCCCGTTCTCACGAACTGGAGGTGATGTGCCCGCGGATGATAGACCTGCCAAGTAAGAGGATTGAGATGTATATTGATGGTTTGGTACCCCAGATTCATGGTATGGTGACGTCTTCCAAACTGACCACTATTCAGCAAGCGATCCGAATAGCCCACAATCTGACGGATCAAGCAGTGGCCCAAGGTGCGTTACCACCTAGAGGTTCCACCTCTAAAATCCTTGACAACTCGAGAAATGACAACAACAACTCCAGGAATGGAAAGAGGAAGTTTGACAACACAAGGTCCTCATCATCGAACCCCCCACAGCAACAACACCACCGTAAACCCGAATTCGCTCGGAACTTCAACAATAAGAGTTCCAAAAACAGCAACGGTGGCGGACAGGGTTCAAGTAACTATGCTGGAAAGTACCCGAAGTGTAACAAGTGTAACTATCACCATGCTGGCCCATGCGACCGTATCAAGTGTCTGCGATGCAGTAAATTGGGTCATCAGGCTAAGGACTGTAGAGGAGAACTCGCGGGAAAGGGTGCTTTTAAACAGCCTGCAACCATAAAAGGGTGCTTTGAGTGTGGTCAGCAGGGTCATTTCAGGAAAGACTGTCCTAAACTGAAACAAAATGAGGGTAACAGAGGCAACAGCAACAACAGAGGCGGTACTAAGGGTAGAGCCTTTGTCATTGGATCGGGCCAGGCCTGCAGAGATCCGAACGTGGTTACCGCCGGTAAGTTTCCTGTAAAGGACTGTTTCGATTCCATTTTGTTTGATGCTGGAGCTGATAGAAGTTTTGTGTCGAAAGCCTTTAATAAACTTTTAGATTTAACTCCGACACCGTTAGATGCTAAGTTTCCTGTCAAATTAGCTAAGGATAAGTCTATAGAAACAACACACGTACTAGCGGGATGCAAGTTGAAACTGTCGGATTATACTTTCGATATCGACCTCATACCCTTTACACTTGGTAGTTTCGACGTTGTTTTCGGCATGGACTGGCTATCCGAGAATAGAGCTGAGATTATATGCCATGATAAGATAGTTCATATCACTACTCCTTCCGGAGAAATCATATCGGTACATGGCGAGAAGAGCGGCATGACCACTAGCATCATCACCCTCATGAAGGCGCAAAAATATTTACGAAAGGGTCATCTGGCGATTTTAGCTCATGTCATCGAGAAACCCGAGGAGGAGAAGCAGATCGAAGACATACCGATTGTGCGAGAGTTTCCCGAAGTCTTCCCGGAAGACATGCCAGGACTCCCACCCATTCGTCAAGTCGAGTTCCAAATCGACTTAGCCCCCGGTGCGGCACCCATAGTACGAGCCCCGTATCGGCTCGCACCGGCAGAGCTTCAGGAGTTGTTCACTCAGTTGCAGGACTTGTTAGATAAAGGTTTCATCTGACCCGGCTCATCACCATGGGGAGCCCCTATCCTATTTGTCTGAAAGAAAGACGGGACTTTCCACATGGGCATCGACTACCGGGAGCTGAACAAGGTGACGGTCAAGAACCGCTAACCCCTACCCCGAATTGATGATCTTTTCGGTCAGCGTCAAAGATAGAGTTACTACTCGAAGATCGATCTGAGATCTGGTTACCATCAATTAAGAGTGCGAGAAGAAGACATTTCGAAGACGGCGTTCACAACTCGGTACGGTCACTATGAGTTTTCGGTTATGCCTTTTGGCTTAACCAATGCACCAGCCGTATTTATGGACCTCATGAACAGAGTATGAAAGACGTACCTCAACAAGTTTGTTATTGTTTTCATTGACGATATCCTCGTCTACTCCAAGAACAAGACCGATCATGAAGAACATTTGAGGTTAACTATGGAATTGCTAAAGAAGGAACAACTGTACGCTAAGCTCTCGAAATGCGAATTTTGGCTTCGCGAGGTTCTCTTCTTAGGACATGTGATCAATGAGAGTGGTATCCATGTCGATCCAGGAAAGGTAGAGGCCATTAAAAACTGGGAAGCACCTAAGACTTCGACTGAGGGGCAAAAATTCCTAGGACTGGCTGGCTACTACCGACGTTTCATCGAGGGATTTTCAAAGATTGCTCAACCCCTCACCACAATGACACACAAGGGTACTAAGTACATTTGGGGTGACGCGCAGGAGTCGGCATTCCAACTTTTGAAAACAAAACTCTGTAGCGTGCCTATCCTAGCCCTCCCCGAGGGAACAGAAAATTTTGAAGTACATTGCGATGCATCGATACAGGGTCTCGGCTGCGTGTTAATGCAACTTGAGAAGGTCATAGCCTATGCCTCTCGACAACTACGGGTACACGAGAAGAACTATACGACCCATGACTTGGAACTCGGAGCTGTGGTGTTTGCCCTTAAGATATGGAGGCATTACTTGTATGGTACCAAATTCACCATTTACACCGACCACAAGAGTCTTCAACATATCTACGATCAAAAGGAGTTGAACATGCGATAGCGTCGTTGGGTCGAGCTACTTAAGGATTATAATTGTGCCATCAAGTACAACCCTGGCAAGGCCAATGTAGTGGCCGATGCTCTCAGCAGAAAGGAAACCGTTAAGCCTAGATGGATGCGAGCATTACAACTCACGATCCATGCCAACTTGCCTGATCAGATTCGTGATGCTCAACTCAAAGCTTTGAAAGACGATAACCTCCCATCAGAAATCATGTGAGGCATGGATAAGCAACTTGAAACCAAATCGGATGGGGTCCGATATTTCGAAGACCGGATTTGGGTCCCTCGATACGGAGACTTGAGAAATCTAGTGATGGACAAGGCACAAAAGTCCCGATATTCCATTCACCCTTGCTCAGAAAAAATGTACCATGACCTGAAGGTACTTTACTGGTGGCCGAACATGAAAGCCAACATTGCCACCTACGTGAGCAAATGTTAAACCTGTGCAAGGGTCAAGGTGGAATATCAGAAACCATTTGGTCTGTTACAGCAACCGGATATCCCAACATGGAAATGGGAACACCTTTCCATGGACTTCATCACAGGCTTACCCAAAACACCAATGGGATGCGATACCATCTGGGTGATCGTTGACCGGTTGACTAAGTCTGCGCATTTCCTAGCGATCAAGGAATCGGACAAAATGGAAAGACTGACTCGCGTCTACATGAAAGAAGTAGTGTCTAGACATGGAGTGTCTGTCTCAATCATATCTGAACGAGATTCCTGTTTCACTTCAAACTTTTGGAAGTCACTACAGAACGCCCTAAGCACCTGCCTTGACATGAGCACAGCATACCATCCTCAAACGGATGGGCAAAGTGAACGCACCATTCAAACTTTGGAAGAAATGTTGCGTGCATGCGTATTGGATTTCAGAAAGGGTTGGGAACCTCACTTGCCCCTGGTGGAGTTTTCGTATAATAACAGCTACCACGCAAGTATTAAAGCAGCACCGTTTGAAGCGTTGTACGGATGAAAGTGTCGATCGCCTCTTTGCTGGGCAGATATGGGTGACAGCCAAATCACTGGTCCCGAATTAGTACTTGAAACCTCAGAAAAGATTGTCCAAATCCGGAATCGCATGGCGGCAGCACGGGATCGCCAAAAGAGTTACGCCGACAAGAGCCGAAAACCTCTGTAATTCCAAGTGGATGACAAGGTTTTACTGAAAGTCTCACCTTGGAAAGGTGTACTTCGTTTTTGGAAACGAAAAAACTAAATCCATAATACGTTGGCCCATTTCGAATAACTGAACGTATCGGCCCGGTAGCATACCGATTGGATTTACCAGCAGAACTCAGTGACGTACACAATGTTTTCTGTGTATCCAACTTGAAGAAATGCCTTTCTGACGAAACACTAGCAATCCCTTTGGGTGAGTTGCAAGTTGATGAAAAGTTACGCTTCATCGAGGAACCATTCGAAGCTTTGGATTGGGAAACCAAAACACTCAAAAACAGCAACATTCCTATTGTTAAAGTTCGTTGGAACTCAAGACGTGGACCAGAGTTCACATGGGAACGCGAGGATCAAATGATGAAAAAGTATCATCACCTTTTCGAAGGGTTGACCAAGCACCGAGAACCCCAAAAGCCGACTAACCGTCAGACAACACCAGAGGTATAAGTTAAATTTCGGGACGAATTTCTTTCTACAAGGGGATTATGTGACAAACTGAAAATTTTTGCCTTTTCAGACAGCCATCGCGACGTGAGACAAATTTTCGGGACGAAAATTCTTTCAACATGGGAATGATGTGACACTCGTCAATTTCAGGTTAACTCCGTTAATCCAAACTCCGTTAATTCAAACGCAAGATCACACGAACTATGTCATTCTACTTAACGCATATCTCATTACATTTAATTAGGTTTTAAATGACGCATGAAAATCATTACACAAGTAGTCTTTCGGAGTTTCACCGAAACACAAACGAGTCGACTCAAACCGTTGGTGAACAAACAATAAATATAATTAACAAGTATTTGATAATTATGTGTTACTTGGTGCTTACATGTATAACCTCATATCATGATGAAAATAAACAAGTTATGCTAAAATTTCACAAGATAAAAGTTGAGGGTGCTAGTTGTAACTTGTAATTATTTAATCATTATAAAAACAACTTAAAATAGTAAACCCTAACCTTTCCCTCCCTCCCTCTCTTGCTCGACGGCAGCCCCCCCCCCCCCCCCCGCCGCCATCCCCTCTCTTGATCGATCGAACCCACACACACATACATACAAGGTGTTTACAAGTTGTTTTGAAGATCCAAGAGGCTAACTGGGTAAATTAAACACTATATCTAATCTATTCTACCAATTAATTGCATGATTGAACATGATGATCATAAACCCTAATTGTTAATCATGTTGATTATTGATATGCTAGGGTTGTATGCATAATTGTTAGTTCATAGGTTAATAGTTTGTTGAGTTTTTGATGAAAACTGATGCTGGACAGATTCATAATTGCATGTTAAAACGACTGTAACTTGATGTTAATTATGCGTTTTGAAGTGATTATTGATTTAATAATGTAGTAGGTCGAGTTTAGTTTCTAAAGAGTTTGAGTTTGTAATTTTTGGATGTGTAAAAGTTAGTTTTTATTAATTTACAAATCTGATGTGCAAGCCTTTTTCGGGAAGCCTGCATGTAGGATGTTTTGTAATTAGTATATCTCATAACGACAAGACCAATTGAGTTGATTCAACTTCTGGAAGTTAATAATTTGAGTCATGAATCTAACCCAATTGGACTTTCATTAATTGGATTAGCCATGTAACGGGAATAGTAAATAACGTTTGGTTGCGCATGATAATGACTGCTGTGTGTTTACTGTATTGTTTAATCATTGTGAGAAAACCGTAGGTGGTAAAATTATAATAAAAATATTTTTAGAAACCTAACTCACGTGTGCTTCTGTGATGATTTTTGGTGATTTTATTTACATGTTATCATTTATGAAATAGAGGAATCTTGACGTGTTAAAATCTGTCTTGGTAACTTAGCTGCTATATTCCTTGAGTTAACATGAAAAGTGATTAATTGATCGATGTTTTTATTTGTTTGACATATTTGCCCTTGTGGGAGATAATTTATTGGTAATGTACCATGGTAACATTTAATACTATACTTGTTCACTCATGTAACTAATTCACCAACGTGTTTGTCGAGTCGCACTTATTTCACAAAGTAACACGAACAAATTTCATGGATTAAACACTTGGAAATCTCAGTTTTTTTTAGAGAACTAGTGAGGATTTCTGAGACGCACGCTTTTCTCGGATCTTTTTGTTAACTTCGCAAATAGTGAGTTTCACGACCCCCTTTACTCTTTTATCACTTTTATTAGGGGGAGATAACATACTCCAACACTTTGGATTTTGTTAGTCTATATATATCACTTGTAAGGCTAAGTGGCAAACAAACCAACTAAGTTCTTCTGAACATCGAACCGGTTAATATTGGATAATAGCGAGTTATCTTTGAGTAGTACTCCTGGGTTTTACAAACCCCACCCAACTCTTAACTCGACTGTAGGTCGAGTGGCTGTAATTTTGGCTAACACATTTACCATGGTCGTGGTTGACATGGTGGAAAGGCAATAGTATAAACAGTCAGCTTCGGTGTCGAACATTTAGTAATACATGCTTGATAGGTTAGCTACCTATTGATAGATAATTGACTTAACACTATCTGGTAACGCTAAAACGCAACTCTTAAATTGACTTAAACCTGTGAACTCGCCAACCCTGTGTTGATACTTTTAGTATGTTCGTATAGGACATGCATACTCTGAACTCTGTTGCTTTAACTTTTCATTAAATTTTATCATGATAACTGTGTTTCTCTAAGTCGTCCAATGTGGCGCAACTATTTTCTTTACAATTTACGCTTCCGCATTTTTACTTAAGAAATGTATGTCTTGGTTGTTTTTGAAAACTTTAATTTTGGTGTTTGATATAACTAATGATTCCGATCCTGTTAGTTCACACCCTCTAACGGTAAAACTCCGTTAGTGGATTTTGAGGGTGTGACAACCAAGCAAGGACTAAACCGTGCCATAAAAATGGACATCGGTTGCCGAACTAAGCAAATAGCATTCAAATAAAGCAAGTAAGCAAATAGCATGTTAGGCAAACTGATAAACACACAAGGATAAACAGTTGCGTTTGAATACTATATAATAGAAAATATATACGAACGCATATGTCCCCAAAACAGTTAAAAATAAGTAAAAGAAGTGGAGTGAAATACTCACCTGATCAGATGAACGAAATATGAGTGATGATGTGAGTAAGGTAAATCATTCGGGATATACCGTCAAGGATTCCTAGTTTAATATAATAATATAAATTAATTATAAATGATATAACATAATTTAATAAATTATGATTTCGATGTGATTTGCGTTATGCTTAAGGTTATAATATTATGGATTAGAACGATTGATCTCTACCGATTATTTGTTATTATGAAAACAATATTATTAGTCATCATTAAATTACGAGAATCGTTTGCTTAATCTTATAACCAAAATTTATGAATAACTAGTTTAGATAAATATAAGTTGTGATATACTATAATAATAAACATTTAAATAGTTAATTATAATAAATTTTATATTTTAGAATCTTTAACGAAACACCATGATAAAAAAATATTTGTTAATACGTTTTATTACATTTTTTGTTTAAAAAGAATAATATATATATATATATATATATATATACATGCAAATTTACAAAGAAGTTCAAAGGCGAGAAAAACACCGAGAATGGTGTCGGGTTTAAATAAAATAAAGATGGTTTGATTAATATTATGTATATACACGAAAACTTATATGCGAGATTAATTTATGAGGAACATTGTCTTTAAAGGTGTCGGTTTATTAAATAATGTTTATTTAAATTTTATTAATAATTATAAATTATTAAAAAGGCCAAAAAAAAAATAAAAGATCAATATGGGGCTGCTGGGACTCGAACCCGGGTGGACCAGCAGCTCCAGAAATTTAACGTGCACATACCAAGCCCAGTTGGCTGGGTATGTCAATTGTTCATCGTACCAGAAAGAAAATTTATAAACAATACTAGTAAATCCCCCAATTTCATATAAACCCTAGAAAAATCCAATTGATCAGTCCGTTAATTGATAACTTAATTAATGTTGGGTTTAACATCAAACATTGAAATACGATCAAGAAGCATATATAAATTACCAGTTTTCGTTAAGAATTGATGGTAAACTTCGCACAGGTGTCGTCGGCTAAGAACAAGAATCGGGGACGATGATGGGGCTGTTGCAGTGCAATTAATATTAGGGTTTAGGTTTACGATGTCCAGATGAAGGTGTTAGCTCATTTAATTTCATTCAAATCAACTGTATAATGGTATATGTTAATAATATATCCGACGGATTTGTTATTAAGTTAATTCGTATATTTTTTATCATGTTTTCCTAATTTAGAACGTCGGTGGGTCGTATATGGTAAGATTAACAAGTACTGCTATTTGATTATTAAGAATATGACGAGAATTGTCGTCTAAGAATGATAAACGAGTTTCGGGTTTGCTAACTGGGTCATGGATGTGGGTTTGGAATATGGGTAAACCGGGTATTATGATGGTAATAATAATAATTGCATTTTAATCCCTACCATTTAAGGGTGAAAACACATTAGGGTAAAACTAAAGTTTAGGGTGTAAAATGAATATAATTGAAAGTTATATATGGTTGGTTATTTTTTAAGAACTCTAATTTGATTAAGAACTTTAAGAACCAATCCCAACCACTCATTTTTATTTAGACTTTAAATTTTAATAATAAAATAGAAGTTTATAATTGTAACTTACCAATTGTTTTATATCTCTTGTTAATTAACTATAATGATTTTATCTCCTATTTTCTCTCTTATTTTTCTATTTCTTACAGATCCTATTTACCACATCCTCATACTAATCATTTAATCCTTCACCTTATCTTCATAGTTCATACTAATAATATATTTCTCTATCATGTATTTACCTACAAATAAAAATATTCATGCACACCATTATTTTTAAAATTTACGTCTCTTTACATAAATATAGGACTTCATATTAATCATGTGTTTTTTTACATAAACGTAAATCTTCAAATTAATGACATGTTTTTTAAAAGTGATCATCAACATAACGTGTAGATCTTCACATTTCTTTAAGTAAAAACATATTTGTGTGTATTTACATATATGTAAGTGTACTATTTACGTATATGTAAATATTCATACGCATCATCCACTTTTCAATCTAATAGTTCGTTTACATATACGTAAATCTTTAATGATGGTTTATTTACACATATTTTGTTGTTTTACTCAATTTTTCAATGGTACGTTAAACTGTTCGTTAATAATGAAGGAAGTGAGGATTTTTTTTTGTCATTTTTCAATATGAAACAAATACAAATTTTCCTACAACATGTGTATTTATTGCAGAAAATTAAATATTACATAAATTGAAATTGTGACGTCCAATTAGTGTCCAAGCATAATTACACTAACATGCGTTTTTAGTAACCAATTCATATGAATTAAGCTAAAAAAAATAAGAAATCATAAAAATGCTCATAAATAACCTCTGTTCTGACTTTTCATAATAACTGCTATTTTCTAATAAATATATTAACATCATCATTGAAGACAAACCTATAATGGAGAATTGTCATGTACCTAATGAAGGAAAATATTTATTACTAATACAACGTACATTAATTATAAGTTTAAAACTGTGTTGTTCATCTTGATGATTTAATTAGGGAGAGAAAAAAAAACCATAACTAGATAAGAGAGATGCATGAGAGATTATAGGAAAAGTTAGCAGAGAGAATCCTTTTCATCTCCATAATTCCTTTTCCTTATTTAGCAATAATCCATAGTCTTTTAATTAATTACCCAAATGTCATTATTAATTAGAACCATTGATCAATTGATGTATGGTCTAGATTAGTTCTTAGAGTTCTTTATGAAAATATGGGTTCCTAATTGATACTCACCCTATATATATATATATATATATATATATATATATATATATATATATATATATATATATATAGGGGTGAGATCTAGAGAGAACTCCTACTAATGAGAGAACTAGAGAACTCCAGTAAATACCACTAAAATACAGAAAAATAAATGAAATGGCAAAAACAAAAAAGGTCGTGGGTTTTTGTATGTGAGAGGGTAAAAATGGAAATGGATAGATCTAATCCATTGTTTCCATCTTTCTACCTGATTTTTTCTTTGCCAGATTCAAGCATCCCTCTTTTCGTGATAGCCTAGGGTTTTTGTAAACTGGACGTTCAATCATCTAATTCATCCATCAAATCGCGAAATCAAGATGAAAACTGAAGAACACTAACAGGTAAACACACATAATCATTCAATTCATACACTATTAGTGTTAATTTTGTGTATTGCAAGCATATAGTCTCAATACCCTGTTTTTTTTAACGAATAACAAAATAGTGTCGACAAACATTGTTTTTAACATTAATTATCAATAAAAGTCACAAACGATGTGCATATTTAGTATCACAAATTGATATCAGTTTAAGTATCTTACATGATTAGTTGAACATTACATGTGTGTAGTACATAAATGATGTATTTTACTGAATATTTTTAGTTATATTGCATATATGTAGTAGCGAACGTATGCATATGTGTAAATGAACTAGTTTCAGTATATTGCATATATGATTGTTAAATTTTGGTGCTTAATGAGTTAATGTTATATTGCATATATGATTGTTCAATTTCGGTTCTTAACTTTTCATTATAGGCTAAATTAATATTTTGACTCGGTATGCCCTCCAACTATTTGATGAAATGTCTTAATGAAGTCGTTATTGTTGGTACTTGAATCATAACACACTATAATGTTAATTTTGCTTCATATTTGTTAGTTTTGTCGAGTTAGACCATCGTCAATGTTAAAATTATCGTCTTTCTCAAAATAATATTGTGATAGTGTAGGCTTATGTGCCTATTTGCATATAAGAAATGATAACTATCAAATTATGCAGATGTTGATTTAATTATTGTTGACATTGCTAGAAACTACATGGTATTCTAATAGTAACATGCTTAATGTATGGTTAAAGGCTCAAAGCCTATTCATACTCCATTTGAAGATTATGTCATCCCTTCAGATTTCATTGATTTTAGGTAAATCGGTCTTGTTTTTGTGTGTGTTATCATGGCTAATTCCTGAACTCAACCCGAGACCAAATCCCTTGGGCAATGAGGACCAAAAATTACATGTACACTATAAGGGGGGGGGGGGGTAAAACTGGGTAAGTTCTTCAGTTAATTTTGGGCCAATCATATAGTACTAATGTATTGTATATATGTAGTATTGGTGTATTACATATATGCAGTACTAATGTATTACATATATGTATTACAACTGTATCGCATATTAATGGTAACTATTTTATTTTAATTTATGATTAGGTGGCGGAGAGCATAAAGCAAAGATGTGAAAGAAAATACATGCTTTGAAATAGGAACTATTTTGCCTCTACGTCAACTGTTTGTTCGTATTAATGCGATGTCAAATAAACCATTAGATGCTAGATGCTTAGGATTTGAATAAAATGTGTTAAGACAATATGAATATTATGGTACTTTCATATGGTAGTGTTAATTATTGTGATGATAATATTAACATAACATTGGTTTTGTATACTACATATATGTAATATGATACATTTGATTGTATGATTTAAATAAGTTATTATTACATTACATTACATGTATGTAGTAATGTGATTGCATATATGTGGTGATTCCACAACGTATAGTTTTTAATCAATTTAATACGATTATATTAATTGTATTATATATGTGTATAACTAATGTATTCCACATATGTATTACTATTGTATCACATACACGTCTTACTACCGTATAATATATAATTCTGTAAATTATAACTAGGTGTTGGTATACAATGTTAAAATGTACATAGACTATTTATTGCGTACGCTACATATGTGTAATATAAACATATAAGGTTGAATGTAAGTTGTGATTTGATTAATAATCATACTTCAAACATGGTTACATCATTAAATACTGACAATCTCGCTGATATTTTCGTCATTGTCAGCACATCAAAGTTGACATACACATAGCTACTAATGAGGCAATCATAATTATATTACATATGTGTAACGTATGCTCAATTAGTTTGGGCATTTCGTTTTTTCAAGTTATATGGTCTCTTTCCAGAGTAATAATTGTTTCTAAACAAATACATGTTAAATTCAGACATATTAAGAACGTGGAACACTATGTAGCATACAAAATAAGATTTTACATTGTTGATCAACACCAGAAATTTGGAACAAAAACACCATTAGAATGTCAGAATGATGAACTCGTTTGGGTAAAAAAAAAGTGCATGTGACATGATGTAACGATTATGAAATAAAAATAAAAGTGCTATTACATTTGTGTATTAATTAGACAACAGTAGACATAAAAATCAGAGTATTACATATGTGTAGCACATTACTTGCTTGTTGGTTGTTGTATAACTCCAAAAAATTGCAACAGATTATAATGCATATACGTGTTAATAAAATAAGAAGATGCCTTGTTCAACATTTTTTTTCTTTTCCTTTTTTATGCAAGATCACATGTAGAATTGCTAGAACTTGAAGCAACATCAATATGGGAGCTCGATTGGCATTATAATCAAATAGAACAATGTCTTCACTTTGAGTAATTACTTTTAACTAGTATTTTTAGCCGGGCTTCAAGCCTTCACTGAATAAGTCTTGGTTTCTACATTGATTGTTGTGAAACCAGGACCTGCAAAATGATGCAACCAAAACCGGAATTTATTTAGCTAGACACAAAGGGTAAGGAGTGACAAATAACTAAAGTCATATCAAAAGAGAAAATAGCGATCCAACATAACAGTACACCAAAGAACACATAATAACAAACGACCGGTCAAAGAAGATAACAGTCGAATCAGAAATACCTCTAGTTTTTATTTTAAAACTATTGAAATAATGTTGAATCGATCTTCAATAGATATCGAGATGTAATAATGCAAGGGTAGGGAATCAATCTTCAATAATTAGGGTTAAGAATCATCGAGTATGATGTATATTACGATCTGTTTGTTGAAAGCGCCGCACATAGCTACAGGGGAAGTTAGGGTTCTATTGCACAGGGGAAGCAAACAACTTGTGTTAAAATGCAATTTTACAAATATAACCCTTTAGTTAGGAGTTCTTTAGTTCTCTCCCCAATTAGGAGTTCTCTATTGATCCTTCCCATATATATATATATATATATATATATAATATTAATTAAGAATAAAATAATTATTATAATATTTACCCGAGAAACGCGATATTTTAAATGATAAAATTTCCCGGACATGAAACGGGTCGTGCAATTGATGTTAATAAGGTAAACGAAAACCCGAGTTGTTACACAGTACATCAGGATAACACAATGATTTTGTACTTTCAACATAAATAGCTTCTTGAAAGCATAAAATGTCCCATCTTTATGCTATAAATTTTATGCTATAAACCTACAAAACATATCTTGAATTATATGATTACTCTCAAAATAATCAGTAATTACCAACAATCCATATACCTGATTCTATAGGAGAGATCACATCACATAAACAAAAAGGAAAGTAAAAGAAACTAAAAAGTATATCATATGCCGCATAAGCACAATGTAGCTTCAGATATGAAGATAAAAGTAACTTCCTCAACAGAAGAAAAAGTTGCTTGCAAAATTGGGATAGTTAACAATTTCATGATCCACCAAATACACAATCAGCATGTACCTCCTCACACCATAGGAGTATCTACATATACAGGGACAAGTTTAGAAGTGTAAACATTATATATATATATATATTTCCGATATATTTACTTATTTTTCACAAAAAGTTCCTTAAGTTAACTTTTTTTATAATAAATTTTGTCAATTTGTATAAAAATAAACTAAAAAGTCACAAAACTAACTTGTGTATCAAGTCCTAAAACTTGTCTAAAATGCACATACTCAAATAAGAAACTTTAATAGTGAGTTGTTTACTCCCAAATATACTATTTTTTTAGCCATGATAAAAGTTAATTACACAGCATCATCATACTAAGCTATGATTTGAACACAAGATCATGAAAATAATAATCGATAATCAAATAATATAACAATCGGTAATTTGTGACATGAATATAAAACTTACAATTCCAGAGATAAGTCATTATCCTTTAGTTCCAATAAAGGGAGTTCAAGAAATAAGTGGCATGTGTCACCGTTTCGATGGTTCGTTGTAGAGACCTATAAAATTTATCAAAACTTTTATATCAGTTGGTAATTTGTGACATGAATATAAAACTTACAATTCCTGAGAGAAGTCATCATCCTTTGGTTCCAATAAAGGGAGTTCAAGAAACAAGTGGCCCGTGTCACAAATCTAATGGCTCGTTGCAGAGACCTATAAACATTATCAAAACTTGATCAAGATTCATAACCTCCGACTTCAAAAACAAGACCATTAGCTGTTAACCTATGAAATATTTCTATCAACTACAAAATTGATTAAAATACATCAAATATAAATTAACAATAAGTTTACCTTGCATCGAGGATTGATGATTTCTGTTGGATTTAAAAGCTTGCCACAATTTTCACACTGGTCTTTTCTTGTAGAGTCATAACTAAAGTCAGGTGTCGGGCACATGCCTTTCACAAGCTGGTAAGCTAAAAACTTATTGCATGTATCATGGTAAAGTTGCATTGTAAATAAGAGATTCACGATTTGCTGATCATCTTCCATAATTAAGGTTAAACCTACAAGTGAATTGTAACGATTCCGACAAATCCAGGTATACCCTAGCCGGAATATACTATTTACGTGTTATTTAATATTGATTATATGAGTTATAGCACATTGATACGAATATATATGGTTCACAGTATGAATCATACTCAATTATATAGTGAATCGTATTGGAATTACAATTAACCAATGAACGATTATTGAAACCCGAATGAATCGGGAATTACATTATAGACGAAGTATATAATGTTTTAGTGATGTTTACGAGGTATGAATGCTTCGGGATAGGTGAATTATAGCACAGAAAAAGGATTTCGATTTAATGGTACGTCGGTACGCTAAACGAAACCTTTAACACCAAATCAAGCAAGAGACGATCAATCAAGCCGAAAAAGATGCGTAATTATTAATAATATGATGTTTTAATGTCATGGTTTAAGTTTTTAAAGTTTTTAAGTCGGTTTTATGTAAATTTTATTTTGACCCAAAAAAAAACGACCATTTTAATTTCGTTTCAAGCCGAATTACGAGTTTAAACGAGAAACGAACTGAACCAGATTATCCAAAACATCATCTGGATTACAAAAATCTGAATGTGTGGCCTAGAATGGATGTGTGGGCCCCACCCCACACATAATGTAGGCCGATCGGCCTTGTTTATGCACACACACTTTTCATTTTTTTCTTTTTCCATCAAAAACTCTCCCAAAATCCCTTCATATCTTTCAAGAACACAACCAAGATCATCATTTTTAACCAAGATCTTCAAGGTATATACATAATTTGAGGCTTGAACCTTGTTTTAATTTCATAATTCTTGAGAACAAAAGGTTCCAAGTGAGATATGGGTGAAAACCCAAGATGGAACCGGTTCTAGTATGATCAAGGGATGTATACCATTTATACAAAGGATCTTGATCCAAGTAATTAGTTAAAAGTGTTTAGAATGAATTTTTACGGTTGAAATCTTGTCAAATGAATTTTCCATGTGAAAGACGGGTGAAAATCCGAGATGAAACCGACTCTTGCATGACCAAGAGATGTATACAAGTTATACAAGGGATCTTGGTCCAAGAAATGAGTAAAAAGAGTCGAGAACGGATTTTTACGGTCAAAATCGTTGTCTTGATGTTTTAACCGACACTAGGAAAGAAATGGCTTGATTGTGGGTATAACTTGCTTGGTGTGGTGTTGATGTGCTTGTAAGTGTTGTATCTAGCGGCTAGCAAAGGCTAGAAACCGAGATCCTTGCGATCTAAAGCTAGAAAACACAAATAGTTCGGTTTTCGTGTGTTATGAAAAAATGGACAGATTTACGTGTGCTTAGAGTCGAGTCACGAAATTTCACAGAGATGATCTACACATGATAATATGAGATCTGTGAATTTTTGGTAATTTTTGGATAAAAGATGAATAATTGGTGAATTTAATGCTCGGTTTTGGCCAAAAATAGTGAAAAATAGCAAAACATGATGAAAAATTCCGGAAAATTTAAGATAAGCTTTTTATAACATATAAAAGTCACCCACAAAATTTGAGCTCAGTTGGAAAAGTCTAAGTAGGCTTTTCGGTGAAACGAGTTCTAGGGCTTTCTAGCTCGGTTTTGGGTGAAAATGGCTTGAAAAATAAGTTTTAAATTCTGGAAAAATTCCAGAGAGTTATGAGGATGATAAAGATCATCCCAGAAAAATTTGGGATTTTTCTAAAGTGTTTTGGTATTTTTGATATATTTAGTGTTTTAACAAGATTTAAAAATAGATAAATAAATGTAAATGTAGGAAAATAAATCTGGGAAAATTCCAGAAAGTTATGAGGATGATAAAGATCATCCCAGAAAAACTTGGGATTTTTCTAAAGTGTTTTGGTATTTTTGATATATTTAGTGTTTTAACAAGATTTAAAAATAGATAAATAAATGTAAATGTAGGAAAATAAATCTGGGAAAATTCCAGAAAGTTATGAGGATGATAAAGATCATCCCAGAAAAACTTGGGATTTTTCTAAAGTGTTTTGGTATTTTTGATATATTTAGTATTTTAATAAGATTTAAAAATAGATAAATAAATATAAATATAAGAAAATAAATCTGGAAAATTTTTACAAAATTCCTTTCTGTCAAATTAAGTTTTGTGCAAAATTTCAAGACCCGAGACTAATCGGGTAATTATTGGTGCTAAAAAGAACATAAAAACAAGTTTTTAAAGCTTAAAACGTGTAAACCGGCAAAGTTCGCATAAGCGAGCTGACTGGTACATGAAAACCCTAAAAATAGACTATTTCATAAATCTAAGTAAATTAAGTAAAAATAAATCATCCGAAAATAATTCGGATGATTTGGGTAATTTTACCCGATTTTACCGTTTCCGGCACCGAAATACCGGAAACGGGCCCCGCGGCCAAACTGGGTGTCAAACCGAGCTATAATTTCATCACCTTAACTAAATTGACTGTCAAACTCTAAGCAATGTCAATCTGAGTCCTTAGAAGTGTCACGGGGTTAACATTGTCCCCGAATCGAGTACAGTACTGGGTTAACAATGTTCCCAGATGTACCGATTGATATGTATTTAAGTTATGGGAATTATATAGTAACGACTAGATATTATTACAGATCCAGGCACGTAGCTGTTCCTTATATTACTCACCGACTCACAAAAAAGGTGAGTTTTCACGAGCCCCTTTTAATGAATTGTTTTAATTATATTTTCCCGGGGCGGAAAACATGTCTTATTTAAAGTATTTAAGTACATACCGATCGTATGGAAATACTTGTACATTTATATATATATGGACTGATGCATAGAATATATAAAATGTTTATAATGTGTTATTGTTCTGGGGTAACATAGTTCCCAGGGGTTATTATTGTTCTGGGGTAACATAGTTCCCAGGGGTTATTGTTGTTCTGGGGTAACATAGTTCCCAGGGGTATTTATTGTTCTGGGGTAACATAGTTCCCAGGGGTTATTATTATTCTGGGGTAACATAGTTCCCAGGGGTTATTATAGTTCTGGGGTAACATAGTTCCCAGGGGTTATTGTTGTTCTGGGGTAACATAGTTCCCAGGGGTTATTATTATTCTGGGGTAACATAGTTCCCAGGGGTTATTGTTGTTCTGGGGTAACATAGTTCCCAGGGGTTGTTATTGTTCTGGGGTAACATAGTTCCCAGGGGTATTTATTGTTCTGGGGTAACATAGTTCCCAGAAAGTTATTGAAAATGTTCTGGGGTAACAAAGTTCCCAGCATGATTATATTGTTAATAAATGATTATTAAAATGATTTGTCAGTGTTTATTTAAATTAGTGAAACTCACCAACTATTCGTAGTTGACCCGTTTTCTTTACATGTTTTCTAGGTATGCCCAAGTTGGATTGATTGATGTTTGCTTAACTATCTGTGCTACCTGTTGGAAGCTCGCTGCTCTTTGTTTTGTAATGAATTTATTAATGTCTTATCGGTAAAATATGTGTGTAACACCTAGACAGTAATGAAACTCGCAACAATGTAATATGTTATAAATTAATGTAGTGGTATTTTCTTTATAAGCAATGCTGTTGATATCAGATGTGTCTGTTGCATCCCGTGTACGCTTCCGCTGCGGTTACGGGGTGTTACAGAACTTGGTATCAGAGCCATTGGTTATAAAGAATTAGGATGTCTGAAAAAGATACCTAAAATATAACCAGTAGCTCAAGTATTATAGGATCTGAATATCAACTAATAATATATAGTGACGAGATCGGGATGAACTTGGATGGACAAGTGGGTTATTATGGTCCGGAACATAATAACAGACTTGTCTGCACGAGGGAATTCAGGGGAAGTCACGGGGGACTTAAATAGGTAAAATTGGCAACATATGTGTAAATATATGATAATATTATTATGTGGTAAAGTTGTATAAATAAGTATGTGTTAATTTAATTATGAATTACACTACGAAAAGGACTATATGTTTGTTAACTTGTGTGCAGGTATAATGGCAAGAACACCTAGTGTGTCGACGGAAGAGGACCCGGAAGAGGCTAGTTCCGGGGCCTCTGGAAGCCCAAGTGTAGCACCCAGCTCCGAGCCTTCGGAGGCTAGTCATAGTACTTCTAGACAGACCACCCCAGCTAGGAGTGCTAGTGTACCCTCCCCTGCTAGGGTTACCAGGTCTCCTACCCCGCCCGCACCACAGACCACCCCGATTCCCCCCAGACACGGTCCCCGCCTCACAGCGCGGATCAGTGCCCCGTATGTTCCGCCCACTGTTACCCCACCCAGATCCACATACCACCGGGGCGAGTCTTCCCGCCCCCAACCCGAGCCTGCAACCCTACCTGTGTGGGGTCTGCCAAGGCAGGAGCGGGACTTGGCGGCTTGGCTGCGTGTTCTCACCGAGCAGGTGAACGAGCACTCTGCCGCCCTGGTCGTGGGGGTACAGAGGCGGGCGTACCTCGGGGACAGCATACTGGACCACCAGTATGCTATTAACCAGTTAAAAAGGGAGTGCTCATACTCCCACTGGTTGATCGACCAGATGGAAACCCGAATGCGGGTTATGATGGCGGTGCTGGTGGTGCTGGTGGCGGTGTTGATGGGGTTGGTTTACCACCATGTGTAGACGTGTTGGATGGTAGAATCTTGATCCGCTTTTTGATACTCCGTGTAAGTAGTTAGTGGTGATACTAACACGGAGTGAATCTTGTTTAGTTATAGTACAACCACTGGCCCATAGGGGGTCTCTTGTAGGGCATATCATTATCGATACTTTTGGGTATCATTCAAGCACTGACCCATTGCGGGTTATGTCGAGGATGATACCAACATAGGCCCTTTGTATTAAAACTTAGTTGTGTAATGATTACTGGGAAGTATGTAAATGGATGTTTGTGTAATATGTACTAATGTTTATTAATGTATGGAATGTGTTTGTGTTTCATAATTTGGAATGGTATTAATTATATGTGTTTCCTTGATGTTGTGTAGAATGGCACCGAAACGATCAACGAAAATATCGGAAGTAGATGTGAGCCGTTTGATTGCTCAGCTGTTGGAGGCGGCGATACCGGATATAGTATCGCGCATCGCCGCCAGTATTAATAACTCGACCAATCCAACCCCTCCGAGCAATCAAACGCCCATAAATAATGATGGGGAACAAAACGCTAATCCTCCAAGGAATGACAACACTATGCCGAGTACTGACGCACCGCCTACGGTGGTCGCTACCGACAGTAATGGCCCTATCCCTACTGTAGAGACCAACCGCACTGGACCATCCAGGGGTTGTTCAATCAAGGATTTCATGTTATGCAAGCCTTTAGAATTTAACGGGTCGGAAGGACCGAATGGGTTAGTGAAATGGTTAGAGAAAATAGAATCAGTGGTAAATATCAGCAACTGTCCCGAGGATTGTGTCGTTAAGTACGCCACCTGTACGTTCACAGACCATGCCTTGACATGGTGGAACACCATAGTACAGACTCGAGGTCAGGCGGCGACAAACCGCATGACCTGGGCAGAGCTTAAGGATCTTGTTTTGAAACATTTCTGCCCAAAGAATGAATTGCAGAAACTGGAACATGAGTTGTGGAACCTAGAGATGCATGGGGCGGACCACTTGGGATATACCAACCGGTTTAATGAACTGTCACGATTAGTGCCGTGGTTGGTCACCCCAGAGTCAAAAAGGGTGGAACGTTATATTTGGGGACTTACTCCAGTAGTGAGGAGCATAGTTAACGCGGGAGGGCACCAGACGTATGAGGGTGCAGTGACACAGGCTGGTATTGTCACGTATGATTTCTTAAGGAGCGGATCGATAAAGGCGACGGGAGAGTCGGCTGGGGGAAAGCGAGGTACGTATGACAATAGGATCCGAGAGAAACAGCAAGGTAAACGAGCTAGGCCCGCTGCCCAGAGCTATGCCATGACTAGTTCGGGCGGAAGGCAAGAACCGCAGAGGGGAACGTTTCCTAAATGTGGGAAATGTGGTTACCACCATAGTGGTGTGTGCAAGGAGGTGGTGTGCCACCGGTGTGGCAGGGTTGGACACTACGCACCAAATTGTAAGACAAATCTGAACAACCTGAACCGTCAACCGCAACCAATTCGTGCGCAACCATTTAGAACTCAACCAGCCCGACAGCAGAACCCGCAAGGAAACCAGATGGTGACCACTAGTCGTGCTTGCTACGAATGCGGCAGCACGGATCACTTCAAAAGGAACTGCCCGAAACTGAATCAGGGAGGAAACGGGAGACAACTCGCGGGTCAGCCATCGGCGTCCAATCCGGCGCGAGGCCGGGCATTTGTGATGGGAGCGAACGAGGCGCGCCAGGACCCCAGCGTAGTGACAGGTACCTTCCTCGTCTCTGATCATTACGCTTCTGTATTATTTGATACAGGCGCCGATAGAAGTTTTGTCTCCGTTAGGTTCCTTTCGATAGCAAACCTTCCTATTGGTGAAACCATAGAACCCTACACCGTAGAGGTCGCTAACGGTAAAACCATGATAGTTAATCGGATTGTTCGGAATTGCCCTTTTATTCTGAGCGAACAATCCTTCCTGATTGACTTGTTACCGGTAGAATTGGGTAGTTTTGACGTGATAGTGGGAATGGATTGGTTGGCTCGTAATAGGGTAGAAATAAACTGTGAAAAGAAAACCGTCAAGATCCGGGTGTCGGATGACGAGGAGGTATTAGTGCAGGGAGAAAAATCCGGCACCATGATACCATTTATATCCCACCTCAAGGTGTTGAAATATATACATCAGGGATGTGTGGCGTATCTAGCGAGCCTGACGGCCGCTGATTCTGAGGAAAAACGGGTGGACGATATTCCCGTGGTACGCGAATTTCCACAAGTTTTTCCAGAGGAACTTCCTGGATTACCGCCAACCCGACAAGTCGAATTCAGAATCGACTTATTACCTCAAGCCGGCCCTGTTGCTAAGGCCCCTTACAGACTTGCACCATCCGAGATGCAAGAACTATCCAACCAGTTGCAGGAATTGTTGGATAAGGGGTGTATAAGTCCCAGTTATTCCCCGTGGGGTGCACCTGTACTATTTGTGAAAAAGAAGGACGGAAGCCTTCGAATGTGCATTGACTACAGGGAATTGAACAAATTAACCATCAAAAATAGATATCCTCTTCCCCGAATCGATGATTTGTTCGACCAACTACAAGGTGCGAGCTATTTCTCAAAAATTGATCTTAGATCGGGATACCACCAAGTTAGAATTCAAGAGGAGGATATTCCAAAAACCGCGTTTCGGACTCGCTACGGCCACTACGAATTTTTAGTTATGCCTTTTGGGCTAACAAATGCGCCAGCAGTGTTCATGGATCTCATGAACCGAGTCTGTAAACCCTATCTCGACAAGTTCGTCATTGTATTTATTGACGATATTTTGATATACTCGAAGAGTAAAGAGGAGCACGAGCAACACTTAAAGTTAGTTTTAGAGCTCCTGGATCAGGAGAAGTTATATGCAAAATTCTCCAAGTGTAACTTCTGGTTACAAGAGGTGCAATTCCTCGGTCATGTTATAAACCACCAAGGAATACACGTTGATCCGAGTAAGGTTGAAGCTATTAAGAATTGGCAAGCGCCTAAATCTCCGAAAGAAATCCGCCAATTCTTAGGCTTAGCTGGATACTATCGTCGATTTATAGAGAACTTTTCCAGCATCGCCCAACCTTTAACCCTCCTGACTCAAAAGGATCGGAAATATGAATGGGGTGAAGAGCAGGAAACGGCGTTTCAAACACTAAAACAAAGATTGTGCCAAGCGCCAATCTTAAGTCTCCCCGACGGAGACGATGGATTTGTTGTATATTGTGACGCATCCCGTAGAGGGTTAGGATGCGTGTTAATGCAAAATAAAAAGGTCATAGCCTATGCGTCTCGACAGTTAAAAGTTCATGAGAAAAACTACACTACTCATGACTTGGAACTGGGAGCAGTCATCTTAGCACTTAAAATCTGGAGACACTATCTCTACGGTACAAAGTGCACCATATTCACTGATCATAAAAGTTTGCAACACATATTCGATCAGAAAGAACTGAATATGAGGCAACGAAGATGGGTCGAGTTGCTGAGTGACTATGACTGTGACATACGATATCACCCCGGCAAGGCTAACGTTGTAGCCGATGCCTTGAGTAGAAAGGATCGAGTCAAGCCACTACGTGTGCGAGCGTTGGGGATGATAGTCCAGTCAAACCTTTCAGATTTAATTCGAGTCGCTCAACGCGAGGCGTTGAAAGAGGGCCAATTGGATAAAGAAGGACTTTACGAGAATGAGAAGAATTTCGAACAGCGTATGGACGAAATTCTTTATTTCAAAAATCGGATTTGGATCCCGACCCTCCATGACCTTCGTGATTTGATCATGGACGAAGCTCATAAATCGAAATATTCCATACATCCGGGATCAGATAAAATGTACAAGGATGTGAAAGAATTTTACTGGTGGCCAGGGATGAAAAAGGATATAGCCACATACGTCGGCAAGTGTACGACGTGTGCGAGAGTTAAGGCGGAGCACCAGAAACCTTCGGGAATGTTGCAACAGCCGGAAATTCCCGAATGGAAGTGGGAACAGATCACAATGGATTTTGTGACACATCTCCCCAAGACACCCCGAGGTCATGATGCGATTTGGGTAATCGTGGATCGATTAACCAAATCGGCACATTTTATTCCAATTAGGAATACTTTTAACACTGAGAGACTTGCGCAAATTTATATAAATGAAATAGTGTCTCGTCATGGCATCCCCATCTCGATCATCTCCGATAGGGATAGCCATTTCACCTCCAAACTTTGGCAAGCTGTCCAAGAAGCATTGGGAACACGTATTGACCTAAGCACAGCTTACCACCCTCAGACCGATGGTCAGTCTGAGAGGACCATTCAAACTTTGGAGGATTTGCTTCGTGCCTGCGTACTGGACTCTAAGGGAAATTGGGATCAACATCTCCCACTCGTTGAATTTTCCTATAATAACAGTTATCATAGCAGTATAAAGGCAGCACCTTATGAAGCATTGTATGGGCGGAAGTGCCGATCACCACTTTGCTGGTCTGAAGTGGGAGACCCGCAGATCATTAGATCGGATCTGGTCCAGGAGACGACCAGCAAGATTCTTGAGATTAAGAACAACCTGAAAGCCGCGCGGGATCGGCAGAAGAGTTATGCTGATACCCGTCGAAAACCGTTGTCATTTGAGAAGGGTGAAAAGGTATATTTGAAAGTATCACCCTGGAAAGGAGTGGTCAGGTTCGGAAAGGCGGGGAAGTTGGCCCCTAGATATATTGGACCATTCATTATTACTGCAAAGATCGGTCCGGTAGCTTACCGACTAGAACTGCCTGAGGAACTAAGTGCAGTTCATAATGTGTTTCATGTGTCGAATTTGAAAAGATGTCTGGCGGATGAGACATCGGTGTTACCCTTAGAGGGTGTTCTAATAAGTGATAGGCTCAACTTCGTAGAGGAGCCCATCGAAATAGTGGACGGTAAGATCAAGCAACTTAGACACAATAAGATCTCGTTGGTCAAAGTTAGATGGAATTCGCAACGAGGCCCAGAATTTACTTGGGAACGAAAGGATGAATTTCGGAAGAAATACCCCCACCTATTTCCTCAAAAGGAAGTAGTTGACGCATAAAATTTCGAGGACGAAATTTTTATAACGGGGGGAGAATGTAACGATTCCGACAAATCCAGGTATACCCTAGCCGGAATATACTATTTACGTGTTATTTAATATTGATTATATGAGTTATAGCACATTGATACGAATATATATGGTTCACAGTATGAATCATACTCAATTATATAGTGAATCGTATTGGAATTACAATTAACCAATGAACGATTATTGAAACCCGAATGAATCGGGAATTACATTATAGACGAAGTATATAATGTTTTAGTGATGTTTACGAGGTATGAATGCTTCGGGATAGGTGAATTATAGCACAGAAAAAGGATTTCGATTTAATGGTACGTCGGTACGCTAAACGAAACCTTTAACACCAAATCAAGCAAGAGACGATCAATCAAGCCGAAAAAGATGCGTAATTATTAATAATATGATGTTTTAATGTCATGGTTTAAGTTTTTAAAGTTTTTAAGTCGGTTTTATGTAAATTTTATTTTGACCCAAAAAAACGACCATTTTAATTTCGTTTCAAGCCGAATTACGAGTTTAAACGAGAAACGAACTGAACCAGATTATCCAAAACATCATCCGGATTACAAAAATCTGAATGTGTGGCCTAGAATGGATGTGTGGGCCCCACCCCACACATAATGTAGGCCGATCGGCCTTGTTTATGCACACACACTTTTCATTTTTTTCTTTTTCCATCAAAAACTCTCCCAAAATCCCTTCATATCTTTCAAGAACACAACCAAGATCATCATTTTTAACCAAGATCTTCAAGGTATATACATAATTTGAGGCTTGAACCTTGTTTTAATTTCATAATTCTTGAGAACAAAAGGTTCCAAGTGAGATATGGGTGAAAACCCAAGATGGAACCGGTTCTAGTATGATCAAGGGATGTATACCATTTATACAAAGGATCTTGATCCAAGTAATTAGTTAAAAGTGTTTAGAATGAATTTTTACGGTTGAAATCTTGTCAAATGAATTTTCCATGTGAAAGACGGGTGAAAATCCGAGATGAAACCGACTCTTGCATGACCAAGAGATGTATACAAGTTATACAAGGGATCTTGGTCCAAGAAATGAGTAAAAAGAGTCGAGAACGGATTTTTACGGTCAAAATCGTTGTCTTGATGTTTTAACCGACACTAGGAAAGAAATGGCTTGATTGTGGGTATAACTTGCTTGGTGTGGTGTTGATGTGCTTGTAAGTGTTGTATCTAGCGGCTAGCAAAGGCTAGAAACCGAGATCCTTGCGATCTAAAGCTAGAAAACACAAATAGTTCGGTTTTCGTGTGTTATGAAAAAATGGACAGATTTACGTGTGCTTAGAGTCGGGTCACGAAATTTCACAGAGATGATCTACACATGATAATATGAGATCTGTGAATTTTTGGTAATTTTTGGATAAAAGATGAATAATTGGTGAATTTAATGCTCGGTTTTGGCCAAAAATAGTGAAAAATAGCAAAACATGATGAAAAATTCCGGAAAATTTAAGATAAGCTTTTTATAACATATAAAAGTCACCCACAAAATTTGAGCTCAGTTGGAAAAGTCTAAGTAGGCTTTTCGGTGAAACGAGTTCTAGGGCTTTCTAGCTCGGTTTTGGGTGAAAATGGCTTGAAAAATAAGTTTTAAATTCTGGAAAAATTCCAGAGAGTTATGAGGATGATAAAGATCATCCCAGAAAAATTTGGGATTTTTCTAAAGTGTTTTGGTATTTTTGATATATTTAGTGTTTTAACAAGATTTAAAAATAGATAAATAAATGTAAATGTAGGAAAATAAATCTGGGAAAATTCCAGAAAGTTATGAGGATGATAAAGATCATCCCAGAAAAACTTGGGATTTTTCTAAAGTGTTTTGGTATTTTTGATATATTTAGTGTTTTAACAAGATTTAAAAATAGATAAATAAATGTAAATGTAGGAAAATAAATCTGGGAAAATTCCAGAAAGTTATGAGGATGATAAAGATCATCCCAGAAAAACTTGGGATTTTTCAAAAGTGTTTTGGTATTTTTGATATATTTAGTATTTTAATAAGATTTAAAAATAGATAAATAAATATAAATATAAGAAAATAAATCTGGAAAATTTTTACAAAATTCCTTTCTGTCAAATTAAGTTTTGTGCAAAATTTCAAGACCCGAGACTAATCGGGTAATTATTGGTGCTAAAAAGAACATAAAAACAAGTTTTTAAAGCTTAAAACGTGTAAACCGGCAAAGTTCGCATAAGCGAGCTGACTGGTACATGAAAACCCTAAAAATAGACTATTTCATAAATCTAAGTAAATTAAGTAAAAATAAATCATCCGAAAATAATTCGGATGATTTGGGTAATTTTACCCGATTTTACCGTTTCCGGCACCGAAATACCGGAAACGGGCCCCGCGGCCAAACGGGGTGTCAAACCGAGCTATAATTTCATCACCTTAACTAAATTAACTGTCAAACTCTAAGCAATGTCAATCTGAGTCCTTAGAAGTGTCACGGGGTTAACATTGTCCCCGAATCGAGTACAGTACTGGGTTAACAATGTTCCCAGATGTACCGATTGATATGTATTTAAGTTATGGGAATTATATAGTAACGACTAGATATTATATTACAGATCCAGGCACGTAGCTGTTCCTTATATTACTCACCGACTCACAAAAAAGGTGAGTTTTCACGAGCCCCTTTTAATGAATTGTTTTAATTATATTTTCCCGGGGCGGAAAACATGTCTTATTTAAAGTATTTAAGTACATACCGATCGTATGGAAATACTTGTACATTTATATATATATGGACTGATGCATAGAATATATAAAATGTTTATAATGTGTTATTGTTCTGGGGTAACATAGTTCCCAGGGGTTATTATTGTTCTGGGGTAACATAGTTCCCAGGGGTTATTGTTGTTCTGGGGTAACATAGTTCCCAGGGGTATTTATTGTTCTGGGGTAACATAGTTCCCAGGGGTTATTATTATTCTGGGGTAACATAGTTCCCAGGGGTTATTATAGTTCTGGGGTAACATAGTTCCCAGGGGTTATTGTTGTTCTGGGGTAACATAGTTCCCAGGGGTTATTATTATTCTGGGGTAACATAGTTCCCAGGGGTTATTGTTGTTCTGGGGTAACATAGTTCCCAGGGGTTGTTATTGTTCTGGGGTAACATAGTTCCCAGGGGTATTTATTGTTCTGGGGTAACATAGTTCCCAGAAAGTTATTGGAAATGTTCTGGGGTAACAAAGTTCCCAGCATGGTTATATTGTTAATAAATGATTATTAAAATGATTTGTCAGTGTTTATTTAAATTAGTGAAACTCACCAACTATTCGTAGTTGACCCGTTTTCTTTACATGTTTTCTAGGTATGCCCAAGTTGGATTGATTGATGTTTGCTTAACTATCTGTGCTACCTGTTGGAAGCTCGCTGCTCTTTGTTTTGTAATGAATTTATTAATGTCTTATCGGTAAAATATGTGTGTAACACCTAGACAGTAATGAAACTCGCAACAATGTAATATGTTATAAATTAATGTAGTGGTATTTTCTTTATAAGCAATGCTGTTGATATCAGATGTGTCTGTTGCATCCCGTGTACGTTTCCGCTGCGGTTACGGGGTGTTACATGAATATAACCAAAAGATAAGCAGTTACGGATAACTGCTGCATTGTATTCACACACAACAAGGATAGTTAATGATATACATCTATTTATACATTTTGAATCCCTTGTAAAGTTTTGTTTATTCAAGGTTTTGAGTTCGGTTTAGTTCGTGTTTTGTTGATCTTTTATTAATTTAGGTTTTGAGTCAAGTTTATTATACATTTATCATGTTTTAAATCTTTTGGTGTCTTGCATGTTAAACACTAAATGCTTTCTATCATTTCATGTGAGGTTTAAGTTCGTTTTTGCTCATCATTGGTTACATGATTAGTTCATTTAGTTTTTTGATTTGTTTTCATCTAGATGATGGCTAGTAAGTCAAGGAAAAGAAGGCCTGGAAGTTTCTCATGGTTGCTTGGAAGCTAAGGAGGATATCTAGCATGTTTAAGTAATAAAATAACAAGAACATTTGTAGCCCCCTAGCCAGACACGCCGCGCCATGCGGCCAGGGAGTGCTAGCATGGTCGCGCGGCGCCTTTAGCCACTAGTCCATCTGATGCGGGAGATCAAAAGTTTACCAAATAATGACGAAATGAGTTATGGAATTACAAGAGTTTAAAATTAATATTTTATGTCTTTTGGTCTAATCATTAGAAGCCCAATGGTTTATGTTTCTTTTAAATACTTGAGATTTGTAATGTAAAAAAATTAGGTTTGGAATATATGAAAAAATCATTTCCTCTCTATCACAGTGTGTGTTAGTGTGTGAAAGACCTAATTATCGGTATTCTTTGTGAATCAACGATAGTTGGAAGAATTGATCCTGGTATTCGTGTGAATCAACAGGTTCAATTATTTATCTTATTTACGATCTACGTCTTTTCTGGGAGTTTTGGGAAGTTCTTCACGGGTATTCTTAGAATCAACGGGCTTGACATCCAATTTTATCTCCACGCTACGTCAGTTGGTATCAAAGCCGAATTCCTGGCTCAGTATCGCTTGTGAGGGGGACAATATCTATGATTCATGACCCGTGTTTGATGAATACGAGGACGAGGAATGGTATTTTTGGGAAACCGGTGATGTTCTTGAAAGTTTAAAAAGAAAACATGAGTGGTCTACAATTTATTCAGGTATTTTTGATGAAATTTTAAGGGATGGTACGGTAGAAAATGGTGGTGATATTGTGGTTAATGGTGATTCGAATTTGTCTTCCATATACATGGTATCTCCCACTATTTTGAAACTTCATATTAATGAGTTAAATGAAGATGCAAATTTTAAGAAATTGCCTACCGTAATTATCAACTATTTCCCATATTCGAATGTCAAAGAAAAATATTTTATTTTTGAGCTTGATATGGTGGGCCTCAAAGTGAATGATGATTACATGAATATAAAAGAATTGCATGAAGTGGTAATTATTTGGGATGGACCCATACATATAACTCCTAATGGTGAAGGTGTGGTGATAGTATTTAACATGACTTGGATGGATGGTCCCTTTGACCCAGGTGGTTACGGTTCAAAGACAAAACTCGAGGGCGAGTTTTTTCAAAGGTGGAGAGAATGATGCGGGAGATCAAAAGTTTACCAAATAATGACTAAATGAGTTATGGAATTACAAGAGTTTAAAATTAATATTTTATGTCTTTTGGTTTAATCATTAGAAGCCCAATGGTTTTCTGTTTCTTTTAAATACTTGAGATTTGTAATGTAAAAAAATAAGGTTTGGAATATATGAAAAAAATCATTTCCTCTCTATCACAGTGTGTGTAAGTGTATGAAAGACCTAATTATCGGTATTCTTTGTGAATTAACGATAGTTGGAAGAATTGATCCTGGTATTCGTGTGAATCAACAGGTTCAATTATTTATCTTATTTACGATCTACGTCTTTTCTGGGAGTTTTGGGAAGTTCTTCACGGGTATTCTTAGAATCAACGTACTTGACATCCAATTTTATCTCCACGCTACATCACCATCAATTTTCGCAAATAAGCCCGTTATGCACTATATAAACATATTGTTATAAACCTAGCCGTTTTGAACACCCAATCCAGCCGATTTTCCAAGGGAGAAAGAAAAGATTGAAGGTTTTTGAAGCTAGGAATCAAAGAGGATCAAGAAGTCTTTCAAGGAGGTGTTCAAGGATCAATCAACAAGGGTTTTATCGCTCTAACTTTCATTCTCTGTTCACTTTTTCTATCATGTCTTTCTTCTTTGTCTTTAATATATGTTTGGGATTATTTTTAAGAATGATTCTAGGCTAGACTTCATATCTACCTAGGTTTATGTTTGACGCTTGATTCTTGCTTTGGACGATTGTTTTGATTATGGTTTCGTTATATTAATAGTAAAGACTTGTTATTGCTTTCATGATGCATATGAGTGTTTATTATCTTGATTGATTGTTAACTATTGCTTCACATAGATCTTTTATCTCTTGATTTTGTTCTTTGGATTTAGGGTTTATGTTTAATCATTACTTGGTGTTTTGATTGTTGTGATTAAATAGGCCTATTAGATCATAGAAGCTTGTTGATAGTTTCTTTGGGTTATAATATTCTGCTGATTCCAATAGCTGTGAGGTGAGGAGTTTTTCATGTGTCTTGGTCAATCGCATACTAAGTTAGGTTTTTCGTAACAATATTCTTTCTTGGTTATTGTGTTGATCATTTTTCATGATGTCATGTTTAAGCTTATCAAGTTATCTATGGTTTAGTGTTTCTTAAGATTGTTTGCTTTAAATACTATTAATTAACCCTAATTGATGACTGTGAGGAAATCAATCCAACTGATTGCTTAATAATCTAATAGTTATTCTTAGGATTTTACTTGATTAAATCGAGGGTCCTCTAGGGTTTGTTAGATGAATATGTTTAGAAATCAGTTTCCATATGTTGGTGCATGATGTCAGTAGTTAAGTATCTAGTGTCTGTAATCGTGTTATTTGGTTTTTGTATTAATGTTTAAGCGAACTTGTCTCACAAGTTCGCCTGATATAGGCGAACTTGTGGAACAAGCGAAGTTAGTGACAACTTCGCCTAGCATGTTAGGCAAAGTTGTCGAAGTACATTTAAGGTTGGGATACGGCTTGTATGTAATCAGTTGTTCAGTACGTGTAATTGTGATCGGTGAATCACGTGTTATTAGTTGCAATACAACGTGTCTTGTGAGTATTGTAACGTGTGTTTGCTTGTGTTTAACGTGTATCGTCTTCTACGCTCGTATCGTCTTACGTAGGGATTCCGCACCTACATAGAACGAGATATTCCGTGTAGATCCGGCTGGGAACCTACAATTGGTATCAGAGCATTTGCTCGTGATTGTGTGGTTCGGGATTATCACACGAGTGTAGAAATCGTTCCGTTCGACTATTCGCGGGACGAGTTTACGTTGGAATACCGAGTTTTTGTGTCCTACTCACCTCACTTCACCAAAAAACAACCCATTACACCTTCGCATACCTCGCAAAACGTCAAAATCAAACCTGCAAAAACGTTGTGTTCATCAGGCGAAGTTGCCGCCACTGTTTGTAGGGTTTAGGCGAAGATATAAGTTTAAGCGAAGTTATTAACAACTTCGCCTATCTCACAAGTTCGCTTAACTTAAGCGAAGTTATCTACAACTTCGCCTAATCAGGCGAAGTTGATAAATCAAGCGAAGTTAAGACTTAAGCGAAGTTAGCCTACAGTACTGTTCAGAATAAAAAAAAAATTATTTTTGGTTTCTTTGAGTGCTCGTTTGTATTTCTTCCAAAGATGACTTCTATAAATAATAC
>NW_027502705.1:0-39459 GCF_021521415.1 Bidens hawaiensis | reverse complement strand
TCATCCTCATCCTCATTAGTATGATCATACGCCGTCGAATTAGCTCGTTATCAAAATGATTCGAGTGAAAAGACAACTTTTATTTATTGTTATACTAGTTGTAGTGATTTACATTTTATCGCACGGAATTGTCATTTTAAAATTATATATACTCAAAACCGTGGTTTACTTGCTCAACTTTATGTTGACAAAATATATATTTTCACGCATGGCGCAGGTAGCTTTATTGGATGAATCAAGTATTGGAAGTAGATGAGACCTTAGGTTGCTTGATGATTGAAGAAAACTTTTATTTTAAGTTATTTATGTTTTGAATATTTAATTGTAACGGTATTTCATTTGAAACGATGTTTGTTGCTTTTGAACTTAATATATTAATGAACAATTTAGATATTGACACGTGTATTTCACTTAATGTCTTCTGAGCTATGATACGATCAATGTCTCGCCCCGGCATGTTCTGCCGTAGGTTGGGTGTGTGACAGATTGAAGCCATCATCAACCTGAAGTCGCCTGCAAATGCCAAGGATGTCCGAAGGCTCACGGGAAATAATAGCCGCTATCAACAGATTCATATCAAGATCCTCCGAGAAGTGCAAAGATTTCTTTGACATTATTCAAAGGAATAAGAAGTTTGAGTGGACGGAAAAGCATGAGGCTGCGCTCAAAGCCTTGAAGGATTACTTATCCTCAGCTCCAGCTCTAATGAAGCCTGTGGATGGAGAATCCTTATATCTATACCGGGTTGTTTCAGGTAATGTTGTGAGTGCTGTCCTTGTGAAGGATCATGAAGGTGAACAGAACCCCGTCTACTATGTAAGTAAGAGTCTTTTAGATGCAAAATCCAGGTATTCTCATTTAGAGAAATAATTTCTTACACTTATTAGGCCTCTACTAAATTGAGACATTTTTTTGAGACTCATACTATTATATTGAGAACTAATTATCCTATTAAGAATGTACTTAGAAAGCCAGAGTTATCAAGAAGAATGGCAAAATGGGCTGTGAAGTTGAGCGCGTATGACATCCAATATGAACCCAGAACAGCCATCAAGTCAAAAGTACTCGCAGACTTTGTGTCTGATTTCAGTAGCGATATGCAGAAAGAAGCTGACTTGGAGGTTCAACAACTAGAAGAGACCAAGGATTCTTGGATACTCTTCATTGATGGAGCTTCCAATGTAAGAGGAACAATATTGGGTATCCCTACTGAAATCGCCACAGGGGGACATATTACCCCAGTCGATAGCTTGTGAGTTCCAAGCGACAAATAATGAGGCAGAGTATGAAGCTCTGATCACAGGTTTGCAATTGGCTAAGTGCATGAGGACAGGTATCTTCAGTATATATAGATTCATTATTGATTGCTAACCACTTTAATGGCTCATATGCTGTTAAAGGTGAGAAACTAATCAAATATCTAGATATTGTGAAGGAATTAGCAAAATCCTTCGAATTGTTTAGTATTATACAGGTACCAAGGGAAGAAAACGCTGAGGCAGATACCTTAGCAAATTTAGCCTCATCTTTGAAGATTCCAGAAGACATGAAGATCCCAATCATTCATATTCTCTCGCCAGCAATAGGAGAACAAGAAGTCGGGGAGATAACGAATGACAAGGAGATTATACTTTGGGATCCGTTATCCTTGAATAAACAAGAATCATGGGATCCACCCCAATCAAGAAATACATTCAAACGGAAAGATTCCAACCACTGAAAATCCAAAATCCTTCAAACTCAAGGTATCACAATATAATTTTATTAAGATGATATGTTCTACAGGAAATCTCTTACAGGTCCATACTTGAGGTGCATCGAGGATTCAGAAATCCAAGAGGTGCTAAAAGATTTTCATGAAGGTGATTATGGCAATCACACTGAGGTAGGGCCCTGTTTTCTAGAATTCTGAGAACAGGTTATTATTGGCCCCACTCTGAAAAGAGATGCAAACGGAATACTCCAAGAAGTGTGATGCTTGCCAAAGGCATGCAAACATTCTTCACCAGCCAGGAGAACCTATGCATTCTATATCCTCTTCATGGCCCTTCATGAAATGGGGAATGGATATTTTAGGCAAGCTACCAAAGGCACCAGGTGGAAAGGTCTTTATGCTTGCCATGACAGACTATTTCTCCAAATGGAATGAAGCAGAAGCGTTCGTGAAAGTCCAAGAAATGGAAGTTATATCCTTCATTAAAATAAATCTTATAACTAGATTTGTTTGTGATAATGGATCCCAGTTTATTGGGAAAAGAACCACTAACTTTTGTGACAGTTGGGGCATCAAGATGATCAATTCTACACCAGTTCATCCTCAAGCAAACGGTCAACCAGAGTCAAGCAACAAGAATATCAGGATTCGAAGATTTCAAGAAGGAGATCTAGTTTTGAGGAAAGCTTTCCAAAATACAACTAACCCAGCAGATGGAAAGCTAGCACCTAAGAAGGCCCCTACTTGATCGAGTCAGAAGCTGGAAAGGGGGGCATATCACCTGCTGACTTTGGAAGGCAACAGGTTACCAAGAGCATGGAATGCTTACTATCTCAAGAAGTACTTTCTCTAGTCAGGATCCAATATCCTTAGAAAATCAAGCATTCATCAAGGATCAAGGATCCTAAAATTGGTAATATCCATCTGATCACTTATTCATTTCAGATTCTTATTATTAATTTAAGGATAATATATTCTTAACATCTATTTTTTCCAAGTTTTAAGTAACAATGCAGGGTTCTAGTAAAATGTTCAGTGATCAAGAGGTTGGCCACCTCTCCTTTACATTTAAGGTACTTTACTATTTCCCTTGGCCTAGCCTATGATTGGGTTTGACCCCCGATGGTCATATCCCCTAAGGTTTAAAGGTTTTCACCTTTCTTACGAATTAGAGTTTCTACACTCTCGCCTGTAGCGCACGCTATCCAACATATAGTTCGGGGGCAGCGGGACCAGTACACGCTTAGTGGCTGACAATTTCTTTGTCTTTGGATATGGAGGATCCTACGATTTATGGTAGACGTACCATACCACCGGTTTATAACGTTTTCACGTTATCTCACGTTTGGGCTAAATCCCGGTTTGGGCGAGTCCCCAGTTGACATCCGTATATTTGGGCCAGTCCCCAGTTTGGGCTTGTCTCCAGTTTTTGGGGTTGTCCCCAGTTCGGGCTTTTCCCCAGTTTACGGGCTTGTCCCTAGATGCACGGGCTTGTCCCCAGTTTATTTTATGGGCTTGTCCCCCAGTTTATTTTATGCGCATGTCCCCAGTTTGTTGGGTTTAATCCCAGTTAATATCATAAGTTATTTGCATCAGGTATCCTAAGTTCAACTATAAGGATTACAGAGGTATTAACACTTATGGATTTAAGATCCATAACTTACTTCTACAAGGATCATGAAAGGATTACTACTTATGGTAACTTAGGTCTAATTGGATCTTATGGTATGATTTATGATTGTCAATATACCTTTATTTTTCTAAGATCTTTGTAATCCCTTTTACTAAAGATTTAAGATCTATAAATTATTATTGCAAGGATATTCTATCCTAAAGATTTTTACTTAAAGTTATTTCTCAAAACTTTTAATAAAGCTAAAGCTATATCAAACAAACTTTCACAATAACAAGAAAATAGTCAAAAGTTTTCAATTATTATTAATCATAAGTCACCTGGACTTAACCAAAAGTTTTAACCCCGGACTTCACCGTTCAAAATATAGGCCCATCTATCCTGGTTAAACATGTGTTACTAGCTGTTCATGATGTGCAGGGAGAATAAGAGGAGTTGGATATATAGCCGAAAGAAAAGTTCCCAAGGAAACTCTATAGATATTTGATAATTATATCTAGCTTGTCAGATCTCATCTGTTTTTGCAGGAAGTTTGAATTCAAAGGCAAAATGACAGCTGTGATCTTATCACAACCGCCATTTTTGGGGCAATTGTTAGGGCACGGGAAATTTTGCACTATGGATACGTTATCCTGGAATATGTTCTTGGATTAGTAATCCTTAGTCAGATCTTGTCAGGCTCAAGGATCCTCAGTATTTTCTATTTACTAACGATTGTTTCTCATGTATAGTCTTATATTTGATAGATATAACGGCTCCAAGGACTTATTCCACCGGATATCTCGCTATTGGACTTGTCATACACGTGGTCAAATGGCTGTAACACGTTCATTGGGGATAATAGCGAATTTATAGGACTTCTTGTTGAGTCACAAATAACTGAGTGCTGAGGATATGTTATTCTTGAAGATGTCTCTGGATCAATTATCCTTCTGAAAAGTTTATGCCAGGATCAAGGATCCTCAGTAATTGGTGTTGTTAAACGGTTGTTTCTTATATAAAGGTAGATATTTATCAAGTGCAACAGCTCTAAGACGTGGTCTACCTAATATTTCGCTACAAGGCACCTGCAGCACCGTGGTCAAAACTGAAGACTAAGCTAGTGGGAGAAGTGGCATAAAAATAGGACTTACTTAGCTTTTATTTTTATTTATATTGAGATTATGATCAAATTTAGGTCACTTGTTCACATTCATTCACTACTTACACTCGCAAATACTCTCTATAGTAGTTCATACACCCACACACTTAGATATTCTTTGTAATCTTTGATCATATCTCCACCCTTGTAACCCGATTTTTACATTAATAAAGTGGTGATAGACGAGTTGTCATCACCCTGGGTTTTTTTTTCTTTTGATCTGAACAAGATCAAAGGGTTTTTCCTCGCAACAAATCGATGTGTTCATCTCTATTTCGTTCATATAATCGTTGTTATCATTTTAGAACTAAACCTCACATAACAAATTTGGATACATTATGCTTAGCAGATTTTTATCCAAAACAATGAAGATTCCAATCATCCATATACTCTCACCAGCAATAGGAGAACAAGAAGTTTGGGAGATAACAAATAACAAAGAGATTGTGCTTTGGGATCCATTATCCTCAAATAATCAAGGATCTTGGATCCTCCCAATCAAGAAGTTCATTCAAGATGGAGAGATTTCCGCGACAGAGAATCCCAAATCATTCAAACTTATGTATTAAAATACATTTTAGTACATGATATTCTCTATAGGAAATCTCTTGCAAGTCCATACTTGATATGTATCGAAGATCCTGAAATTCAAGAGGTGCTTAAATACTTTCACGAAGGAGATTGTGGTAATCAAACTGGAAGCAGAGCCCTATTCTCTAGGTTTCTAAGCATAGGGCACTTCTGGCCAACCATGAAGTGAGATGCTATGGAATATTCAATGAAATGTGATGCTTGTCAAAGACACGGCAGCATCCTACACCAGCCAGCGGAACCTATGTATTCTATATCCTCATCATGGCCTTTCATGAAGCGGGGCATGGATATCGTGAGTAATCTACCTAAAGCCCAAGGAGGAAAAATATTTATGCTTGCAATAGCTGATTACTTTTCAAATTGGATAGAAGCAGAAGCTTTTGTTCAAGTCCGCGAAATAGAGGTGATATCCTTTATTAAAAGAAATATTAATACTAGATTTGGTATCCCTTCATAAATTATTTGTGATAATGGTTCCCAGTTTAACCGGAAAAGAACCACTAACTTTTGTGACAGTTGGGGGCATCAAGATGATTAATTCTACACCAGTTCACCCTCAAGCCAATGGCCAAGCAGAATCAAGTAACAAGATTATCATCAACAACCTGAAGAAGAAACTAGGATCCAAGAAAGGCAAGTGGGCTGATGAACTTCCCTATGTTCTTTGGGCTGATAGAACAATACCAAAGAATGCAACAGGTCAAACACCCTTCTCATTGGTGTTTGGATCAGAAGCTGTAATCCCTACGAAATGGTGGTTCCTACTGCTAGAACAAGCATCCGTGATCCTGAGGTCAATAATGAAATCCTTCTCGAAGACCTAGATGCTGTTGAAGAGCTTAGAGACCGAGCCAAGATCAGAATGGCAGCATATCAACAATGGGTAGCTAGGGCATACAACAAGAGTATTGGGATTCGAAGATTCCAAGACGGAGATCTAGTTTTGAGGAAAGCCTTCCAAAATACAACTAATCCGACAGATGGAAAGCTAGAACCTAAGTGGGAAAGGCCCCTACCTGATCAAATCGGAGGCAGGAAAGGGGGGCACATCATTTTCTTACTATGGAAGGAAACAAGTTACCAAGAGCATGGAATGCTATCCATATCAAGAAGTATTTTTTCTGATCAGGATCTAGTATCCTTAGAGGATCAAGTATCCTTAAAGGATCAAGGATCCTGAAATTGGTAATAGTCATTTGATCACTTATTCATTTCAGATTCTTATTTATTTAAGGATAATGTATTTATAACATTTGTCTTTTCCAAGTTTTAAATAACAATGCAGGATTCTGGTAAGAGGTTCAATGATTAAGAGGTTGGCCACCTCTACATCAAGCTTAAGGTGTATCACTATTTCCCTTGGCCTAGCCCACAACTAAGGTATACCACAGAAGTATCAACACTTATGGATTCAAGTTCCTTAATTTATTTTTACAAGGATCATAGAAGGATCAATACTTATGGTAACAATTAGGTCTAATTAGATCTTGTGGTATGGTTTCAACTTATTAATTTACATTTACATGGCTAAAATCTTTATAAACTCTTTTATGTAAGGATTCAAAATCCTTAATTTATTTTTTCAAGGATATTCTATCCTTAAAGCTTTTTACTCAAGAATATTTCTTAAAACTTTCAACAAAACTAAGACTATATCAAACTTACTTTGGAATAACAAACAACATGCATATAGAAAAAAGTTAAGCTATTATTAATAATAAGTCACCTGAACTTACCCAAAACCCTTAACCTGGATTCTACCATTCAAAAGATGGACCATCCACCCGGGTTAAGCAGGTGTTACTAACTATTCGTAGAGTGCAAGAAAATAAAAACAGGGGCATCAAAGGCTTCATCCTCACAAACAGAGGATCCCTCCCCCTTTGCTACCCCAAGAAATCATCTTAAGGATCATGAATCCTTTATCCTAATTACTATTGTTCAGTACAGACCATTATCAAATATCCTTAAAAACATCAGCAGAATAAAAAAAACGGGCTCACGCCTTGTCAATATTATCCTTAATCGCCCGCTTAAGCAGCTTCCTCATCACCTTCTACTTCTTCCTTTCCCTCATCTGCCTCGCCCGCATCCTTCACACCACTTGTTCCAGCTCCACTCCGGTCAGCCATCTCAACATCCTCTTCGTCATCTTCTCCACTAAGTTCCACCAAAGCCTACTTTCATTTTTCCATATCCGAAGCTGACCTATCGAAAGCAGGATCACGGGCTTCCGCAACCATCTTGATCCTGGCTTGCAACACTGTCCTTGCAGCCCACATTTTTACCTCATCGGTAGCTTGCTTCACCTTCTGTGATGGATAGCAGATCCTCCAAGCGTTTTTTCTCCTTGGTGAGCTTGGCTAGAGCCTTTTCCTTCATGGCAGCTGCAGTTCCCATTCCGGTGAGGCTATCCCCCAGTTGGCTCATGATCTTCTCATGGTAGTCTTTGGAAGCGTTCACAGCCTATACAAGACATTTACATAACGTCGGAAGGATTCTTGATTCATAAATAAGGGATTTCAGGATCAAGGATACTTACAACAATGATCATTTCAAAAGGATTCTCAGGCTTTGAAGATCTTTTCCTTTTGGATGCACCTGATTTGGCCCGGGTGGTCGCGGTTCTTGGTTCAGAAGTGGTAGCTGCCTTTAGAGCTTCTTTCTTGATGAATTGAGGAGTTATGAGACTATCGATATCCTCCAGAGAGAACTTGTTGACAGACTTGTGAGACATCTGAGTGTCTATAAAGCATAAGAAACATATAAGTTTCCTACTTTATTCAATTTATTATACAATTTTAAGTCTTACTTGACATGTTGCTGTTGGAATCCGAAGAGATTTCACAAAAAGCCTTAATGAATTTGGCTGGAAAGTTCGAACTTCGTGATCCAGGGCAAGAAACCTTTTTTTCTTTTTCTCTTGTTCCAGGTAAGTTAGCAAAGGAAGCAAGTTATCCACTACAAAGAAGAATAAACAAGGAAAAACAATTAAAAGAAAGATCAGTTATCCTAAACCGTTTCTTTTTCAAGGATCTAGGATCCTACCCTTTTTAACCCATTTTAATATTATATCAACCCCACCAGGGATGGAGTTTCGTTTAACGAAAAAGAACTTATTCCTCCAAAGGGAACCATTCTGGGTTACTTTGGGAATCGGAGTAGGCTGTCGGGGTTTGGATTTCAAAACAAATTGGTTTGAGCCGTTAGTGGTTAAGCTATAAAGGTGTGATAGCTCCTGGACACTAAACTCCATGCTCTCCTCCTCTATTATCTTCTCCAAGGTACGCAGAACCCTCTAAATCATAGGCATTGCTTGGATATAAGACATTCCGGTGGTGTCAAAGAAACTCTGGGTAAAAGAGAGAATGGATACGTGTAACCGATAAGAAAAGGACAAGCTAGGAAGCAGACCCAAGTATTCGAGTAGGTGTCACATCGGATTAAAGAGTCGAAAGGTCGAAAAATAGTTTCCGATAGAAATAGGTCGGAGATCGTCAATTTCGGGATCCGTGAATATACAGATCTCCAAGGATGGGTTAGTGATAAGGTTTTGGGATTGCAATTTTGATAACTCAGAGTGATCGAAAGAAGAATAGGAACCCGTAAACATATTTTTAGAGAAAAAATTATTCAAAGAAAAAAAAAGAAATGAGGATGTCTGAATGGCTGCTGGATTGTGTGGTTATAAGAGAGTTAAGATGATCACATATATGTTTTGGTCAAAAATCAATTATGGATCAAGTAACCAAATTCGTTTGATGAGGTCTAGTGCTATGATGATAATAACGAGTGTGTAAATAAAATAGAGATGAACATCGTGATTTGTTGCGAGGAAAAAACCTTGATCTTGTTGAGATCAAGGGAAAAAACCCCGGGTGATGACAAATCGTTTATCACCAATTTATTAATAAAAAATAGGGTTACAAATGGTGGAGATATTGATCAGTGTTACAATGAAAGCTAAGTGTACAAGCTGTGATAGAGAGAATGCTCAGGTTTGTGTGATTACAAGTGTCCTCTAACTAATTTTTTATCTCGTTTATAAATTGAAAATAACAACTAACTATAATTCCTATATTTACGCCACTATTCCCACTAGCCGTTCCTTCTCCTTTGACGACGTGCGGGATTCGTCCAGTAACGCAAAAACAGGATGACCAAGTTTTCCAACCGTTATATCTATCAAACACAACACCACTCAAATTCAATTATCAATTAACTAACAATACCAAGGATCCTTGATCCTTTATAACCTCGAACATATCACAAGAATAATTGATCCAGATATTATTCAAGGATAGAGGATCCTTAGCATAAATTCTATGCCCTAACAATTGCCCCCAAAATGACAGGTGTTTATGCAATAGAGCTGTCATTTTGAAATTTGAATCCCTGCAAAAAGTAGATGATTAGACGTGTTTCAGCGATAATTATTATTAGAAAACCCTGATTATCAACTATAGCCGCCTATATATGTGATCCCTTCAAATATTTTATAGCCACATATCTTGGCAGACGGTTCAGGTATTCTTCTTTCTTCATTCTTTCTTTTCTTTATCTATTATTCTTAAAGATGTATGTCGCTTCTTCTTCTTATTCTTCCGACCACCGTAAACTTTCCGGTCATTCCGACCAGTCTGATTATCAAAGATGCAATCGCAAAACCTAATAACCAACCCATCCATGGAGATATGCAAGTTTACCAATCCAGAGATCGAAGAACTTCATCCACTTTCCCCGCCGGAAACCGTTTTCTGACCGTTTGATTCCTTGATTCGGTGTGACGCTTACTCAAAAGCCTAGATCTACTTTCCTGCTTGCCCTTTTCTCATCGGCTACACATATCCATTCCCCTCCTTTATCCAAAGCTTCTTTGATACCACCGGAAGGTCTTATATCCAATCCATGCCGATGGTTTAGTGGGTTCTTTGTACCATTGAGAGACTGATAGAAGAGAATACCATCGAGTTTAGCGTTTCGGAGCTGTCATACCTTTACAGTTTAACCACCCATGGCTCACAGCAGTTCATCCTGATGTCCAAACCTATGCAGCCCGCTCCAATTTCTAAAGTAACCCAAAATGGTTCCCTATAGAGCAATCAATTTTTCTTTGTCAAGCGAAACTCCATCCCTGGTGGGGCCGATTTACCATTAAAGTGGGTTAGAAAGGCTAGGATCCCAGATACTTAGAAGAGAGATACTTTAGAATAACTGATCCTTCTTTTAAATGCTTTTTATTCATCTCTGTTTATTCTTCTTTGCAGTGGATAACTTTGCTTCTCTTGCTGATTTACCTGGAACAAACATCAAAGAAAAAAACTTTCTTGCCCTGGATCCCGAAGTCCGGACTTTTCAAGCCAAATTCGTTGAGGCTTTTTGTGAAATCTCTTCGGGTTCCGACATGTCAAGTAAGATATGTAAATAAACATTACACTTTAAATAAATAGAAAACTTATCTATTCCTCGTGTCCTACAGGTGCACAGAAATCTCATAAAATCTGCCAGCAAGTTTCACTGAAGGACATCGACAGCTTGATCACTCCTAAAACCATCAAGAAAGAAGCTTTGAAGGCAGCCACCACTTCTGAACCACGAACTGCAACTACTAGGGCCAAATCTGCAGCTTCCAAGAGGAAAAGATCTACCGAGCCCAAGACTCACTTCGACATGATCATCATTGTAAGTATCCTTATTCTTGGTATTCCTAATTTGACACTCTAGTATCCTTCTAACTTTTGCCCAATTAACTGTTACAGACTGTGAATGCTTCCAAGGATCACTATGATAAGATTGTGAACCAGATGAGTGAGAGCCTTACTGCAATGGGGGGTGCATCTATGCTGAAGGATAAGACTATAGCTCAGCTTTCCAAAAAGAAAAAAAATCTTTGGAGGATCTATTATCCACCACAGAGGCTCAGCATCAAAAAGAGGTGAAGCGGGAAATAAAGGAAGCAAAGATGTGGGCCGCAAGATCGGTGTTGCAGGCTAGGATCAATATGGCGACATAAGCTGGTGATCCTGCTTTCGATAAGGCTGCTTGGGATGTGGAGAAATGGAAGATGGCTTTGGTGGCTCTTGGTGGTGAAGAGGATGTGGTGATGGCTGATAGAAATGAGGCTGGAACAAGCGGAGCAAAGGAGATGGTCGAGACTGAGGAGGGAAAGAGTGCATCAGATGGTGAAGAAGCTGCTTGAACGGGTGATGAAGGATATTAAAGACAAGGCCCGAGCCCGTTTTTTATTTTTTTTTGTTATGTTTTTATGGATAATGGTTTGTAACAAACAATAGTAATTAGGGTAAAGGATCCATGATCCTTAAGAAAATTTCCATGGGTAGCAAAGGTGGAGGGATCCTCTGTTTGTGGGGATGAAGCCTTTGATGCCCCTGTTTTTATTTTCCTGCACTTTATGAACGGTTAGTTACGCCTGCTTAACCCCGGTGGATGGTCCATCTTTCATATGGTGAAATCCGGGTTACGGATTTGCGTTAAATCCAGGTGGCTTATGATTAATAATAAGTGAAAACTATTCGCTTGTTACTTGTTAATCTTAAAGTTTGTTCGATATATCTTTGTCTCGTTGAATGCTTTAAGAAATATCTATAAGAAAAAAGTTTTAAGGACAGAATGTCCTTGTATAAATAGAGTAAGGATCTAGGATCCTTTCATAAAAGAACTTATGAAGATTTAAACCAAGTAAATGTAAATCAATAAGTAGAAGTCATAACATAAGATCTAATTAGATCTAAGTTACCATAAGTATTGATTCTCTTGCGATCCTTGTAGAAATAAATGAAGGGTCTTGAATCCATAAGTGTTGATACTTTCGAGATCCTTATAATTGAACTTAGGATACCTAATGCAAATAACTTATGATATTAATTAGTATTAAACCTGACAAAATGGGGACAAGCCCATAAAATAAACTTGGACAAGCCCGTGAAATGGGGGCAAGCCCGTGTAACTGGGGACAAGCCCGTGAACTGGGGACATGCCCGTGCAGTGGGGAAAACCCCGTGTAACTGGGGAGAAGCCCGTGAACTAGGGACAAGCCCAGAAACTGGGGACAAGCCCAAACTGGGGACTGGCCCAAAGATACGAATGTCAAATGGGGACTCGCCCAAACTGGGATTTAGCCCAAACGTGAGTGACGTGAAAACGCCAAAACCTTAGCTAACATGAAAATGTTAGAAACCTTTGTCTTGAGATAACATGAAAATGTTATAAACCGGTGGTATGGTACATCTACCATAAATCATAGGATCCTCCATATAGCCGAAGGCAACGAAATTGTCAGCCACATATAGTGAACTGGTCCCGTGCACTCCAGGCGAGAATGTAGAAACTCTAATTTATAAGAAAGGTGAAAACCTTTAAACCTTGGAAGATATGATCATCGGGGGTCACACCTTAATCATGGGCTACGCCAATGAAATCAGTGGTGTACCTTAAATGCGATAGAGAGGTGGCCAACCTCTTAACCATTGAAGCTCTTATTGGAATCTATAATATTACTTAAAAACTTGGATAGATAAACGTTAAGTATACATTATCTTTAAATAAAAAGAATCGGGATCGAATAAATGATCAGATCGATATTACCGATTTCAGGATCCTTGATCCTTTAATTTTCTGAGGATACTTGATCCTGATAAGAAAAAATACTTCTTGAGGTGTATAGCATTCCATGCTCTTGGTAACCTGTTGCCTTCCATAGTGAGCAAATGATATGCCCCCTTTTCTGCTTCTGACTTGATTAAATAGGGGTCTTCCCACTTAGGAACTAACTTTCCATCTGTTGGATTAGTCGTATTTTGGAAGGCTTTCTTCAATACCAAGTCTCCTTCTTGAAATCTTCTGATCCTTATACTTTTGTTGTATGCCCCAACTACCTTTTGTTGATATGCTGCCATTCTGATCTTGGCTAGTTCTCTGAGTTCATCAACAGTATCCAAGTCTTCGAGAAGGATTCCATTGTTATCTTCAGGATCACGGATGCTTATCCTGGCAGTGAGAACTACCATTTCTGTAGGGATTACACCTTCCGAGCTAAACACCAATAGAAAGGTGTTTGACCTTTTGCATTCTTGGGTGTTGTTCTGTTAGCCCAAAGAACATAAGGTAGCTCTTCAGCCCATTTACCCTTCTTGGATCCTAGTTTCTTTTTCAAGTTGTTGATGATAATCTTGTTACTTGATTTCTCTTGGCCATTAGCTTGAGGATGCACCGGAGTAGAGGTAATTGTCTTGATGCCCCAACTGTCACCAAAGTTAGTGGTTCTTTTCTCGATAAACTGGGAACCATTGTCAAAAATAATTTCTGAAGGGATACCAAATCTAGTAATAATATTTCTTTTAATAAAAGATATCACCTCTTTTTCGCGTACTTGAACAAAAGCTTCTGAATCTATCCACTTTGAAAAGTAATCAGTCATTGCAAGCATGAATACTTTTCCTCCTGGGGCTTTAGGCAGCTTACCAACGATATCCATGCCTCACTTCATGAAAGACCATGATGATGATATAGGATACATAGGCTCCGCTGGCTGATGTAGGCTGTTGTCGTGCCTTTGACATGAGTCACACTTCTTCGAATATTCCATTGCACCTCTCTTCATAGTGGGCCAGTAGTAACACTCAGAACTCTAGAAAATAGGGCTCAGCCTCCAGTGTGGTTACCACAATCACCTTAATGAAATTCTTTATGTACTTCTTAAATTTCAGGATCCTCTATGCATCTCAAATAGGGTCCTTGATATGAGCTAAATTAGACATATATTTATACATGTAATCCTACCCTTCAAACTGTGTTTGGGTTATTTTTTTGTTGAATGTTAATATTAATTAGTTTATATGTGATTTACATGTAGTTTAAAAGAGAAAAAAACAAACTAAAGATAAAATATGAGATTATGTGAAAAGAAAGTAACTACTTCTAAGTTGAATAACAAGAATGAAAAAAAGTATAATAAAATAAGTTTTGATCCCATGAAGTTAAAAAGTGTGCAAACCTTTCATATTTTCAAATGCATAATATAAAAAGAATTATATATATAAAGGATTTGCACATCAACTGACGTATCGGTTAGTATTGTTTTGAATTCTTTTACGCTTATTCACTTCCAAATATAGCGTAGGGCCCAAGGAACATGGTGTGTGTGAAGTGGGCTGATCACGAGAATAAATTAAATGGGCCATAAGTTTTAGTTGAGTGTTTTCGTAAGAAGCAAGGAAAAAGAATAAATAAGAGATGTCAATTAAAATAAAAGGGGGAGACAACATAAAAGAAAGGGGCGGCCCCAAAGACAAAAGTTTCTCATCATAAAAGATAGAAAAACAAGAGAAGAGCATCTTGGTTCGAGCAAAGAGCGTTTTTGTTCAACACCTGCTCAACCAAACATCATTATTATTGGTTTGAAGTTATTATTATCTTTATGATTTCATTATATGAACCAATTTATTTTCTTTTGTTCTTGAGTATGGTTGTTGGTTAAACCCTTAGACCGCCTAGGCTTATGATGAACTTTTGTTGATTTTGGATTTTGGTTTGGATTTTGTTTTCTTTATGGATTTATGACTAAGTAAGAGGTTTATTTTTATTCATTCAATGCATATGTGTGCTTAGGATTGTTTGATGAGTTTTATTGTTTCACAGTTTCCTTGGTGATTTTCTGTCATATAATAGGTTTCTGTTAGGTCATCTAGTGTGTGTTTTTGACTAGTTTTGGTTGATTTGCAATAATACCATAGGAACAATATTAATAAATCAAATAGACTTAAGTGTGCCGCTAATCTAAATAGTTGTAAGGTGATAGATTATTTGATGAGTCTTGGTTGTGTAAATTGCTAGATTTAGTTCTTCGTAAGGAGTCCGTCTAAGTTTGATTTATCAGCTTTGTTTATCTAGTCGAGTGAATGCTTTAAACTACCTTTGATTTCCGCGCTGTAAGGTAGGATTTCTTATAGAGATACTTGTCATAAAATAAATTAGCGACCGTAAGCGAGTCTAATTAAAACTGGTAATTTTAATAGCTTATTAGGATTCCATAGGTGTCTTCTTGAGAAGGGTCAAGGGTCCTGTTCGGTTTCCCATTAAGTGAATAGTTTAAGATCCTGGTTCTATAACTTAGAATTTTCCAACCATTTGATAATTGATGCGTTAGGGATTCTGGCCCAGGTGGTTGTTCGTCATCATCTGAATTAAGTCAGGTTTAAGTCGTCTTAAGTTTTATTAATTAGTTTTAATATTAGTTTAATATTAGTTTTTAGTAACACCCCCCAATAATAATAAATAAATAGTCGTGTCTGTAGTTAAGTCTAATTTAGTTAATTTACATAATTAAAGAGTCGTAGGTTCGATATCCGGACTTACTTAGCTGTACTAGAGTCGACCGGTTCACTTGCCGGTTAGTAGTTTTGGTTAAGTTAAGAGTCTAGAATTATTAATTAGTGTCTAGATAATTTTATTTTTAGTTAATAATAATTAGACTACTTTTAGCAGTCCTACAAGAGATTTTCTATAAAAATATCGTGTAATATAATGTATTGTGATACCTTAAGTTTGAAGGCTATCAACAATGAATCTATATATACTTGAAAATACCTGATCCTCATGCGTTTAGCTAATTGCAAACCTGCGATCAGAGCTTCATATTCTGCTTCATTATTCGTTGCTTGAAACTCACAAGCTATAGACTGGGGTAATATGTCCCCCTGTGGTGATTTCAGTAGGATACCTAATCTTGTTCCTCTTACATTGGAAGCTGCATCTGTAAAGAGGATCCAAGGATCCTTGGTTTCGTTTAGTTTTTGAACCTCCAAGTCGGCTTCTTTCTTCATGTCGCTACTGAAATCAGCCACAAAGTCTGCGGGTGCTTGTGATTTGATGGTTGTTCTGGGCTCATACTGAATATCATACGCACTCAGCTTCACAGCCCATTTCACCATCCTTCCTGATAACTCTGGCTTTCTAAGGACATTCTTAACAGGATAGTTAGTTCTCAAAATAATAGTATGAGTCTCAAGAATTAAGTAGAAGCCATAATAAGTTCAAGAATTAACTTTCTAAATGAGAATACATGGCTTCCGTATCTAGAAGACTTTTCCTTACATAATAAACGGGATGTTGTTCACCTTCATGATCCTTCACAAGGACAGCACTTACTGCATTTCCTGAAACAGCTAGGTACAGATATAAGGATTCTCCATCCACAGGCTTCATCAAAGCTGGTGCTGAGGATAAGTAATCCTTTAAGGCTTTAAGTGCAACCTCATGCTTCTCCATCCATTCGAACTTCTTATTTTTCCTAAGAATGTCGTAGAAATCTTTGCACTTCTCGGAGGATCTGGAAATGAATCTGTTGAGAGCAGTTATTCTTCCTGTCAGCCTTTGGACATCTTTAGCATTCGCAGGAGACTTTATGTTGATAATGGCTTTTATCTGCTCGAGGCTTGCTTCTATCCCTCTTTTGGTCAGCATATATCCTAGAAACTTTCCAGCCTTAACACCAAAATGGCATTTTGATTGGTTTAGTTTCATGTTATACTGGTGAAGGATATTGAATGCTTCTTCCAAATTTTTAAGGTGGTCTTCAGCCCTCTTGGACTTGACAACCATGTCGTCTATATAGACTTCCATGGTTTTCCCTAGCTGGTCCTTGAACATCATATTCACCAATCTTTGATATGTTGCCCCTACATTTCTTAGTCCGAATAGCATAGCAGTTAACAGTATATGCCGGTAGGAGTCATGAATGATGTATCCTCCTGATCAAATGGTTCCATTTTAATTTGTTAAAATCCAGAGGAAGCATCCATAAAGGTAAGCATTTCATATCCTGCCGTTGCATCAACCATGGAGTCTATATGTGGTAACGGGAAAAGGATCCTTGGGGCATGCCTTGTTTAAATCAGTAAAATCAACACCCGCCCTCCACTTTCCATTCTTTTTAGAAACAACAACCACATTAGCCAACCATCGAGGATACTTAACCTCTCTGATCATACCGGCTTTAAGAAGTTTTTCAACTTCTGCTTGTATGATTGTGTTCCTCTCAAGAGCGAATTTCCTTTGCTTCTGATGGACGGGTTTAACAGATAAATCAAGGCCCAACTTGTGAGTAATACCTCCTTAGAAATACCTGTCATGTCTGAATGTCTGAAGACAAACGTAGACTTTCTTCGCTTTAGGAAGGATACTATATCCTCCTCGATCCCATTAGGGATACTGGATCCTAGGAACACCTTCATGTCTGGATCTTCAGGATCTAAAGATACTTATTTTAAGTCTTGCTCCCGAGTTTCCAATACGTCCCTAGAATGCTGCTGTGGTTGCTATGCTATCGTTTGTTTAGCTGTTGGCTTCAAGGATGAAGAATAATAATTCTTGGCTTCCACCTGATCACCATCTATCCTTACTACTCCCCATGGCGTCGGTAGTTTGATACACTGATGGTACGTAGAGGCTACAGCCTTTATCCCATGTATCCAAGGCCTGCCAAGTATATAATTGCAACAAGAAAGATTGTCAATAACACAAATCTTTGGTAAGAGTTTAACCCTTCGATGTATATTGGGAGTTTGATGTCCCACAATGTTTTCTTGGTTTCACCTCTAAAACCCACTAGCACCGACGTTCTCGGGTTGATCTCTGAGTCGGGGATGTTCATTTTTTGCAATACGTCATGCTGGATGATGTTGACCGAGCTTCCACTGTTGACTAGGATTCTGCGTACATAGTGGTTAGCAATAAACAAATTTAAAATTAAACCGTCATGGTGAGGATCCTGGATACTTGTGTTGTTTTCTTCATCAACGAAAATCCTTTTGTCAGTCGTTAACGTAGTGGATATGACTGGTCATTTCCCGTTCTCCAATTTGGTTTATTTAGCGAGTCTCTTTGCTGTGGAGTACGAAGTACCGCATATATCTGAGCCACCGGAGATGAAGTTGATTACTTGTGTGTCTGGTGGAGGCGGGGTTGCTTTTTGTGGAATCCCTTCCGGATCGTGGATCCTAGACTTCTTTCTTCCCAAGAGCTCTTTGAAGTGGCCCTTGCTTAGGAGGTACCCAATTTCTCTCCATAAACCAATACAATCATCATTCTGATGGCCGAAGTCCTCGCTGAACGCACACCATTTGGACTTATCTTTGAAAGTTGTTGTTTTCTCATTTTTGTGAGGCCACCTTGCCTTCTCACCTAGATCCTTCATGGCACAAATCAAACCATAAATATCTACTGAGAAGCAATATTCTGAGATGCTCGGGTAATCTTCATTGTCATCATCTCCTTCTTCGGCAACTCTGACATTTTGATTGTTAAATTTGGAGTAGGGTTTCGAGTTGTTGTTCTTGAACGAGGATCCTTGTTTCTTGTCGGGAGATTCTTGCTTTGTTTGACCCCCTAACCGATCCTGGATCCTCTTGTCATCATCTAACCGTATGAATCTGAGCGCCCTGTTTCTGACTTCATCTAGAGTCCTGCACGGAGTCATCACAAGATCATCATAAAAGGGGGAGCCCCTCTGTAGTCCCATCTTGAATGCTTCAACAGCAGTAGCCATATCAAGATTGGGGATTTCTAGCGCTTCCCTGCCAAACCTTATAACAAAATCCCTAAGGGATTTATCATAAGGCTGGATAACTCAGTATAAATCACTAGTTAACTTTTCAAATTTCCTATTACAAGAAAATTGACTGTTGAACAAGTTAACTAAATGAGAAAATGAAGTAACAGAGTAAGGAGGGAGACTTAGCAGCCATTTGAGTGAAGATCCTGTTAGTATGGATCTGAAACCCTTGCATAGACAAGCCTCCTTGAGTCTTTCAGGGATTGGATTAATCTCCATCCTCTTCCTATATTGAGCTACATGCTCTCTAGGATCAGTTGTCCCATCATACACCTTCATGTTGGGGGTCTGAAATCTTTTTGGGATTTCAGCACCACTGATAGGTGGAGCAAATATGGACAACTTGTGGCTCCCTTCTGGTATTTTAGGGATTGGTCGGACCACCCCTGGTACGCTGGATATCATATCCTTGAGCTTCTGTAGTTCCTTAGCGATAGTTTGGTTGATACCTGCACCCTGCATAGAACCAAGATTAGCATAAAAGGATATAGGATTGCATGTGTTACCTCTTTGTTATGTCAATGTCGCCATCCCAGAAGGATAGCTGAGGTAGGAAGCGTCTGCTATGGGAGTTGGTCCACCAGAAGCAATGGTTTGCATGGGGATGATATCTCCTTCATGGACCTCATAGGACCGTTGACGTTGAACCCCTAAGGATCCTTGATCCTAGAAGAAGGATCCTTGAGAATTGTAGGATCCTTGATGACACACCCTAGAGGACCCTGGTTGAAGGATCGATGATCCTCTTTGGAACATAGAGGATCCTTGAACCTGCTGACCCATCGATCCTGGATTAAGGATTGAAGATCCTAGTTAGAAGATCGAGGATTCTTGAATATGCTAACCCATGGACCTCGGATCTAGGATGGATGATCCTGATTGAAAGATCGAGGATCCTTGAGTTTGTTGACCCATGGATACCTGCTGAAGGATAGATGATCCTTGAGTAAAATCTAGCATCCTAGGCATTAATGTAGTCTGATCCCTTGCTGGCCTCTTGGTCCTTTTGAGATCTTCTATCTCCCGAAGGATCCTCTGATTAGTCTTTTTTTCTTTCTCCATGTATGCTTTAACTTGTGAAAACATAGCATAAACATCATTGTTAGTATTAACCACCAAAGTGGAAGCAGTGGTTTTCGAGCTCTGGAAAACTGGTAGTTGCGTCTTCTTTCCAGCAGCAGCAGCCCTTGGTGCTCCCGTAATTAGAGGAGGCATCGGCGGCAAAGTTCTTGATGAGAGAGGAACCGAAGATGGCATGGTTGATGAAGCAGAGGTTGGTTGAGAGGCCATTGATGGTGATACGGGTATGAAAGATTGAAGATTGATAAGGAATAACCTGGATTATAGCACCAATTACCCCACGGTGGGAGCCAAATTGTTTTGGTTAAAAATCAATTAAGGATCAAGTAACCAAATTCGTTTGGTGAGGTCTAGTGCAATGATGATAATAAAGAGTGTGTAAATAAAATAGAGACGAACACCATGATTTGTTGTGAGGAAAAAACCTTGATCTTGTTGAGATCAACGGAAAAAACCCCGGGTGATGACAAATCGTCTATCATCAATTTATTAATTCAAAATAGGGTAACAAATGGTGGAGATATTGATCAGTGTTACAATAAAAGTTAAGTGTACGAGATGTGATAGAGAGAATGCTCAGGTGTGTGTGATTACAAGTGTCCTCTAACTGATCGTTTATATCCTTTATAAATAGAAATTAACAACTAACTATAATTCCTATATTTACGCCACTATTCCCACTAGTCGTTCATTCTCTTTTGACTACGTGCGAGAGTCGTCCAGTAACGCAAAAACAGGATGACCAAATCTTCCAGCAGTTATATCTATCAAACAAAACACCACTCAAATACAATTATTAGTTAACAAATAATACCAAGGATCCTTGATCCTTTATAAGCTGGAACATATCACAAGGATAATTGATCCATAAATTATTCAAGGATAGATGATGCTTAGCATAAATTCTATGCCCTAACAATATATAGGCGGAGGATAACCATGGATTTATTGATAATAATTGCGTCTTGCGTCCGACACGGGTCTAATCGGTTTATCTTTTGTAGGGAATTAAAAATTCAAAATGACAGCTGTAATACATTAACACCCACCATTTTGGGGGCAATTGTTAGGGCATAGAATTTACGTTGAGGATCATCTATCCTTAAGTGACTTATGGATCATTATCCTTGAGATATGTTCCAGGATGCAAAGGATCAAGGATCCTCGGTATTATTTGTTTACTAATGATTGTATTTGAGTGGTGTTGTGACCAATAGGTATAACGGCTCTATGACCAAGTCTACCTGATATCTCGCTACTATACTCCTTCCGCACGTGGTCAATGAGAGGGGAACGGCTAGTCGGAAGAGTGGCGGATGTATAGGACACTTTGTTATTTGTTATTTTTGTTTATATTGAGCTTATGATCAATTAGGCTAGGACTTCACGTTCATTAACACTACTCAAAACTCTCTCTAGCAGTTCACACACACTTAGTAATCTTGTAATCATTGATCATAATCTCCACGATTTGTAACCCGATTTTTGATTAATAAATTGGTGATAGACGATTTGTCATCACCCGAGTTTTTTATGCCGGCGATCCTCTAAAGCTCAAGGGCTTTTCCTCATATAAATCTCTGTGTTCATCGACATATTACATATACAATCACAAACACCAAGTCCCACAATTATGAATTTGGTTACATTATCCTTAGTTGATTTTTGACCAAAACAATAATATTCCTATTATCTTATTCATATTCAATCATAAACTAGTAAAAAAACACAGTAGATGACCTAACAAAATCCTATCGTATGAAACAATCAGCAAGGATTATGTGGAATAATAAAACTAGAACAAGCAAAACCAATTGCACATACGCATCAATCAATAAGATGAAATAGTTTACTAAATCATAACACCATAACGAAAAGAAAATAATCCAACTAAAATCAAAACATTAATAATGGTTCATCATAAGCCTAGGCAGTCTATAAAGTTCAGCCTAGCATCTTAAAATCAAACAAAATAATAATAAAATAAATCACGGTGAAAAATAGTAGAAACAAAAAATTAAAGGCGCTAAAAACCGTAGTCTTCGATCTTGAACAAGTAGCACTGCACCGGGTGATTCATTGCCTTCAAACCGCCAAATATTGCAATCCTAATCTCTAAGAAACTCCAAATTCAGCTCTGGTTCGTAGAGTCTTTTTCAGGTTAAGGCTAAGGGTGTATTTATAGTGAGTTGGGCCCAAAACCCGAAACTTTTGGGAAAAATAGATTGGTCGCGCCGCGCGACCACCTAAGCAATAACAGGCCGCGTGACGTGGCGTGCTTCAATGGTGGTTCGGTCCGACCAGTTCTCCTTCTGGATTATTTCCAGATGTGTTCCGGTTTCTCGTTTAGGCTTATTTTGACTCGTATTTCGCCATTATTAACTACGATCAACTTCCGGAACCTACTAAATACAATTATATTAGTAGTATACAAATCTTAACTAAAAAAGAACAAAAACTAATAAAATGTTATATAAAATATAAAAGGGAAATATATCTATTTATCATTATATCGGTTTGCGAGAGCTAGGTTCGATCTAGTGACATCTAACTCAACAACCTAACAGACAACCACCCAGCTAAGTGGTGCGTGTGGTTACGGTTCCATTTAATCTAATTATATACAATTTCTGCTGCAACTCATTATTCTTCCTTCTTTCTTTTTTTTACGATATTGTTATTATTATTATTATTATTATTATTATAAACCAAATATTTAACTTGGTTAGATCCAAGTTCGAAACTTTTATCTCGGTTTATAAAGGAAGCCGATTTTTGTTAGATCTAGAAGATTTATGAACGAGCCAAACTTTAAACGATTACTATATCTTAAAACACACCTAGAATCTGTTTTAGATCTTGGACGTCTTTTTTGTTTTATTGAATCGTGTTGAATTGTTATTGCAAATTTCTTAGATTCAACGTGTGTGTGTTTTGAGTATGTATTTTAAAAAATGGAAAGTGGATAATGTTTAAGGATCTAAGGTACATTTATACCCTAAGCCCATGAAACTTAAGCCCATTATCTCACTAACTCCATATTAATATTAAGTCCATCTATTTTAAGCCTACCACCTATCTTATTATTATTATATTGTTTAATCATCAAACATTAATAATAACTTTTTTTATTTATTATTTTCAAACGTCAGATGTTACAAGTCTACCCTCCTTAAAAGAGGTTTCGGGGACTATTACATACACAAATATGGGTAAAACTTGCGCATCTCTTCTTCAACTTCCCAAGTAGCATTTGTTCCTTCACAATTCTTCCATATCACTTTCACCAGGGAATAACTTTATGAAGAAGATATTTTTCCTTGTGGTCAACTATTTCTAAGGGTTGCTCGATATAGTGTGACTGTTCATCAAATTTTATGTCTTCTACTAGCACGAGGTACATGTCATCAAATAGACATTTCCTCAAGTGAGAAACATGAAAAGTAGAGTGAACTCACTGTTCATCAAACTTGATGTCTTCTACTAGCACGAGGTACATGTCATCAGATAGACATTTCCTCAAGTGAGAAATCAAGCTTGTAAGCCACTTCACCCACACTATCTATGATCTTGAACGGTCCAATGTACCTTGGACTCATCTTTCCTCTCTTTCTGAAACGAATAGTTCTCATCCAAGGCGAGACCTTAAGCATCACGTTGTCAACAACGTTAAACTCAATAGGTCGTCGCCGCTTGTCCGCATATGACTTTTGACGATCCTGAGCAGCTTTCATTCTTGCCTTGATATGATCGAACCTTGAAGAGGTTTCTTGCACAACTTCTAAACTTCCAAGTTCCTTCTGACCAATTTCTCCCCAATATACCGGGGTTCTATAACGTCCACCGTATTACATTTCATATGGCTGCACACCAATACGAGAATGGTAGATGTTGTTGTAAGAGAATTCTGCCATATGCAAATGATCATCCCAACTTCCTTCAAAGTCTAAATTACAAGCACGTAGCATATCAATGGTTTGGATAGTCCTTTCAGACTGCCCATCTGCTTGAGGATAATACGCCACACTGATGTTAAGTCTTGTTCCCATAGCTTCATGGAACTTCTTACAAAATCTTGAGGTAAAGCGGGTATCTATATCAGACACGATCGATAAGGGCACTCCATGTTTAACCACCACCTCTTTGATGAATATGTTAGCTAATGTTTCTGACGAGATAGTCTCTCTTATAAGCAAAAAATGAGCACTTTTTGTCCAACGTCAACAATCACCCAAATGGTATCATGATGTTTAGCTGTATGCGGTAGCTTGGTTATGAAATCCATGGTGACGTGTTCTCATTTCCATGCTGGGAATCTCTAATGGCTTTATCTTTCCATAAGGTTTTTGGTGTTTTTGCTTTGACTTGCAAGCAAGTTAAGCACTTACTGACATAATCCACCACCTCATTCTTCATACCCGGCCACCAATAGTCTTTCTTTAGGTCTTGGTGCATATTAGTGGATCCCGTATGAATCGATTACCTTGACTTATGAGCTTCATCTAAGATTCGACCTCTATGATCTCCATGGCGTGGAATCCACATACGGTTGAACCTGGTCTTTACTCCATGAGTGTTTTCCATAAACTCACCTTGTTAACCCAATATTTTTTCCTTCTTTATTAATCTTTCATCCTTAAGAACCTCTGACTGTGCCTTACTGATTTCTCCAAAGAAATATGAGTTAATGATTAGCTTATACGACTTCACTGTTGCGATTACTTCTTCGTTCTTACGGCTTAGTGCGTCAACAACCACGTTAGCCTTACCTTTATAATACTTGATGTCACAATCATAGTCCTTTATTAATTCTAACCATCTTCTCTGCCTCATATTTTGTTCTTTTTGTTCGAAGAAATATTTCAGATTTTTATGATCGGTGTAGATGATACACTTAGTATCATACAAGTAATGCCTCCATATATTGAGAGCATGCACTACTACTAGCTCTAAATCATGTGTCGGGTAAGTACTCTTATGAACCTTCAATTGTCTGGATGCGTAGGCTTTTTCCTTGTTGAGTTAGCACGAAACCTAACCCACGATGCGAAGCATATGTATAAACAACCAAATCCTCATCACCATCAGGCATGGCAAGGATTGGAGCTTGTGTGAGTCTTTTCTTCAATTCTTCAAAAGCTTCTTCTTGGTACTTGCCCCAATTGAATACTATAGACTTTCAGGTTATACTATAAATGGTGCGGCTATCTTGGAGAAGCCTTGAATGAATCTCCTATAATAGCCAACCAACCCTAAGAAGCTACGTATATCAGTCGGGTTCTGTGGAGTCTTCCAATTCATTATCTCCTCAATCTTAGCTAGGTCAACGATAATCCCTTCAGGATTGATTACGTGACCTAGAAACTGTACCTCATGTAACCAGGATGCGCACTTCGAAAACATAGCATACAATTTCTCTTTCGTCAAAATCTCCAATACTTCCCTTAGATGCTCAACGTGATCAGACTCGCTCTTCGAATAATTCAATATATCATCAATGAAAACAATAACTGACTTGTCCAACATTGGCCGACATACCCTATTCATCATGTCCATAAATGCTGCTAGAGCATTTGTCAAACCAAAAAACATCACGAGGAACTCGTAGTGTCCGTACCGTGTCCGAAACGTTGTCTTAGGGATGTATGCCTATTTCACCTTCAGCTGATGATAGCCTGATCTATGGTCTATTCTGAGAACCAACTAGCACCATGTAATTGATCAAAAAAATCATCAATCCGTTGCAACGGATATGTGTTCTTTATCGTGAGCTTATCCAACTCACGATAGTCTATACACATTCTCATACTTCCATCTTTCTTTTATAACAAACAACACTGGTGAGCCCCACAGGGAAACACTAGGCCTTATAAAACCTTTGTCGAGGAGTTCTTGTAGTTGGGACATCAATTCTTTCATCTCAGATGGCGCCAGGAGGTAAGGTGCTTTCGTGACGGGATGTTCTCATGGTATTAAGTCTATCTGAAATTCTACATCTCGCTCTGGTGACAAACCGGGAAGATCCTCAGGGTACACTTCTGGGTAGTCGCACACAACAGGAACATCTTTCACTTCTTTCTTCTCAAGCACAACTTTGACAACATACGCCAAGTAGGCTCCGCACCCTCTCGTTAACAAACCTTTGGATTTTTTCATCGAAATGGCAGTAAGCCCTATACTTTCTTTATCAGCATAAACCGTCACCATACCACCATCCAAGGACTTTAACGTTATCAACTTACTCTTACACACTATCTAAGCCTCAAACTCACATAGACAATCCATTCCCATAACCACATCGAATCCTCCTAAGGTCATGACATAAAGAGTAATAGGGAACACACGTCCCTCTATTCTATCTTGCAATCCCTAACCAATCTCATTATCTTAACAGAGGTCTCACTAGCAGTTTAACTTGTAAAGGTTTCAGGTACTCGACGACATTTCATTTTTGCTAACCTACAGAATGACGTAGCTACCAAACTTTTATCCGCTCCTGAATCAAACAAAACCAAAGCACAAATAACGTTTACTAGAAATGTACTTGTCACGACGTCTGGGATCTGCTTGGCTTGCTCTTGTGTTAGCATGTAGGCTCTTGTCTTTGGCCTAGACTGTTCAGCATCTTTCTCATATCTTCCCGCAGCTTCAGTACATTCCCATTCCATGTGGCTCGTCTTGCCACAACGGAAACATGCTGCTTTGCGTTGCACTCATCTGCATAATGCCCTACTTTTCCACATTTATAACAAGCATTAGACACAAACTTGCACTCTCCACCATGAGCCATCTCACACTTGTGACATACATCAGAACCAATTCCCCACTTGCACTCACCATTGGGCATCTTACCACATGTCTTACACGAATTCTTCTCCCACACCTTCTACTTCTTATCCTTGGGGTTCCATGACTGAGTATCGGGTCGTTTAGCAGGAGTGGCCCATTTCTTTTCTTTCTTCACTTCTATTACTACATCATCCACGGCCAGGTCATCATAAACCAATTATGCGAGTTCAACAGCAGAATCAAAAGTAGCATGTTTACAAGCCCTAACTAAGGTGAGGACATTTTGTGGTAGCCCTCTGATACAACACTTGATTCGATTTGCTTTAGTGTTCACCATGCCAGGAACCAACCTCAGCATGCAGTTGAATTCAGTAGTGTACTCGCGGTGTTTCATCTTACCCGCCTTTAAATTCAAAAACCTTATCTATGCCCTCTCAACTTCTGCATCAGCACAGAAATGTTTCATAACCATCTCTTTCAAGTTACCCCACCTCATGGATTTAATATCTTCTCGGGTCTTTCTCTGTTCCACAGTTTGTCACCATAACATAGCCTCATCACCAACGAATGGGTAGCATAACTCACGGCTTGGTCGAGACGGCATTCGCTAATTAGGATAACCTTGTCCATGGTGGTTATCCACTGGAGAGTAGGGTTTGCATCCCCCAAACCAGCTAGCTTCGGCGGGTCACAACCCTTAAATGACTTGTAGTTACACCCACATTGGCCCCTCTTCCTATCTCCATCTTTCACAGACTAAACTTCAATTGATTCTTCTTTCTCATTCCCATCATCCTTCTTACCACTCTCTCCTGCCTTCTCAACATTCCTTTCATGGCCTTCAGCGGACTTATCAGGATGCAGATTCTTCATTGTAGCAGCTACAGCTTGAGCAATGGCGGCTTGAACAGCAGGATCCAGTTGATACCCTTCATTGTTACTCTGATCTTGCACCGTTGCGCTTCCTTTTTATCTTGTGTTAGTAACTGGTTCTTCAGAAGGTTCCCGGACAATACGTGGCCTACCATGACGTACCGTACGACCTCCATGACCAGCGACCTTCCTTGTTCCAGCCATTCGTATTCTATAAGAAAATACAAACATCATCACTCAAAGGAACTATTTAGTAGAATGATAGTAAGGCTAACAGGTTATAACAATGGCCAGCTATATTAGCTGATCACGTTACTTTTCGTGTCCTATATACTTCCCTTCGTGAGTCCACTTGTGCTAGTTCTACTTTTAAACAATTAGACGATCAAATAGTTTATATAATCACATACTCCTATCTTTGGCAATTAAGCTAACTTCCTTACGCATTATTACATTATACATAAAAGTAATCATGTACTTTACCTTTACCCAGCTTGCTTGAGCGACACATGGCTTTCTTGAACTGGCATCTTCGTTCTTTCTTCCTTAAGTCATATTCTCTGTTCGAGTCTAAGCGTGTAGGATATGCTTATTCTCTCAAACTCATTCTCTAATACCAACTTATAAGGTCCCCAGACCGGTGCCCTTCATTAGACATTGGATTTACTCCTAAACACAGTTCTAACTATCATAGTGAATTAGAACTTTCGCGGATATAATTAAAACTTCAACCATCATTACAAAATCTTAAAATTAAACAAAACATTCAAGCATTTCTTTGAAGTTCTAACATCACAAAACATCTTAACTTCCAATCTTTAGATGCCAGTTTTTTTATTCTTCCGCCATGTGTGCTTCTCAAGCCAACTGCTTCATCCTATTTGTCTGCGTGCATACTAAAAGTCAGCTACGCTGAGTGAGTTCTAGTTTAACAGGCAACCTACCATACATACGCACACTTATACACATGAATCAGGAGATACGCATTACTTACATAACATATTCATCATTCTTGCATTCGTACATTAATAGTTACCTTTATACTTTCTCGTCTTTACTTGCTATACTTACTCATACATAATAATTCATACTTAACATAAAGAGCTTTTCTCCCTATAACCTTCGAAAATATTATTAAGGTCCGCAACACTTTAACCTTCGCATATATTATTAGGGTCTGCAACCCTTTAACCTTCGCAGATATTATTAGGGTCTGCAACCCTTTAACCATCAACGATACATACATTCTATAGATATAATATAAACTCGTACATTCATAACCTTCTTACATACACATACCATTCACATACATGCACTCACTAGTTCAAGCAAGTGTATTGACTTATCACTTACGAGTATGCACACATCCCAGAATTATTAATGCAAGAGAGTTGGAAGGCCCATGAGAGTTACATGGCATTTTAACTGTACCAACTAATTAACGAACTAACGAGATAAAAATGTGAGTAGTTGGAATATCCCGTGAATCACCACATATGATTAACTTCAACAAAAACATAATGTTTAAAATAAATTGAGAAATGGATAGTAGGATTACACATGGGTTCCATGGATTTTTCACCCTACTAACCATTTAAATAACATAACACAATAATCGGAAGTTACCGAATTATGCCACGAACCACCGTGAATTCGGTTTTAAAAAAATTCCAACCATTAATGCGGTCGCGTTTGACATCCTAGGGTGTCGGTCATATGACAGTTGTGTCCCGCTTTGGTCTACAAGATCGAGTACTGTGGTCAGGTTATCCTCCGTGTAAGGAATAACGTCTTACCTTGGATTCTCAGATGCGGTTTGCCAAGGCCCGACTCACAGTTCTCTCCCCCTTCTAGTTACTACAAGACTTATCACACAACCTAGTCCTATGGTGTAAGAGTAAGAACAACACTAGGGAATTCTTAAGGAATTTCTCATAAAATAAAAGACAATTTACTTGATTTACATAAATTAAGAAAAATCGTCTTTGAGTTTGAGGCATAATAATAGACAATAATTAAATAGTTAACTAGGAAAGCTGTAACATATAATTTGAACACATAAGACAATCAAATAAGCACGTATGGAGCTCCTAAGCATGTTACTAAGGCACCACTAATGACCTATCTTAAACCTTCAGCTTTGATACCAATCTGTCATACCCCAACCTAGGCAAAAATGTCGGGACTCGAACTAATTGTTCACAGCTCTCAAGGTATTATCATGCAATATTTAAAAATGACAAAATCTATTAATTTAAATTGAATATTTCAAATAAAACAAATCAAACCAACAAAGTACATAATCTGAGAATAAAATAACAATATAGTTCAAGTGCAAAATTAAAAATAATTCTTGATTTATTTCTTCTAATAATAAAATCTCTAACTTGATATCAATTCAAACGATAGCCTGCATATGCGTATAAAATAAAAATAGACCTGTCAACACTAGGTTGAGTAAGTAAAACACAAGTTAGTTAAATATAATATAATATAAAATGAGCAAAACTGTCCTTATGAGATATACAATCGAGCCAATTAGCAATTAATGAGTGTTGGTAAAACCATTGCCTTGCGAAGTGGGCTTTGGCTACTATGACGGTCGTATGATCATAATAATAATGTGAAAATGATGGACCTCTCCGAATGCGTTCAAATAAACAAGTTACATATAACTAGTTAGGCAGATAACTGATAGCACACAAGGTTAACAGTTTGCTAATGAGTATACTAATAATATATATATAAGATAAAGTACGCATATGTCCCCAAAACATTTAAAAGATTGTAAAAGAGGGGAGTGATTACTCACCTTAAGGAAGCAAATGAATGAGTTTGATAAGAATGATAAATAAGCATCATGCTCGTTGACATACATCAACGGACAATCCTAAGTAAGAGTAATGACGGAAAATAAATATGGATTAATAAATGGATTCTTTAGGTTAATAGAGATTTGAGAATGATCGGGTATTTGTGAAATAATGATTTATTTAAATTTATTATTTATACATAAAGGTTATTTCTAACTAAAATTGTAATAATATAATATATATAAATATTTGTATAAAAATACATTTGTTTATAAAATACTTGTACCAATAATTATTTTATCATGTTAAATAATAATATATCTTATAATTATGTATTAAATTAAAAACCTTATTATAATCTTTATTGTTAAAACATTTATAAATTTTTAATACTTATTATATATACATATACATATATAAATATAGGGGAGAGTTATTTTGAGAATCATGATGAGTTTTAAGAACTTTAAGAACTCAATTTTGAACCACACATTTAATTAAAAGATATGAAGTATGTGGCTGAGATTAAATTTAATTAAAAAATGAAGCAGAAGAGAGAATAAGTATTTTTGATAATTATACAAGTTTAAACGTTAGTTACACATGTGAAAAAAGTCGATTCGGTGTGTAAAAAAATACTGTAATTTTTTGTATATTAATTACACTTACGTATTACACATGTGTAAAAATAATTTGTTACGTTGAGTTCTTTCGAGTTCTTAAAACTCAAAGTAGTTCTCAAAAGAAATCAATCCTATAAATATATACATATACATATTGTATATGATTTAATTAATTATTGTAAATATTAATTAGTTATTGTATTTATATTATTTATAATATAGCTTAATGAATTAAAATAATTAATATATTATTAGAAAGATTTTCCAAAAATAAACAAACCAAAAATTGGGCTTGGAGGGGCTCGAACCAGCGCACTCTTATGTGGGCCCAAGTGTTGAAGACCAGACAATTATGTTTCTGGAGGCCCAAGATCGCACCACAAAAGGTGGCCCACGAAAACAGGCATAACTTGGCCCAAAAGCTCCGTTTCAGGCCTATTACCAGCCAAATCGAAGGTTGAGACGAGGAGCACATTGTGGCAAATAGCCTACGGCGGTTTGGTCCATGTCCGAAGCCCAAAAACGACTCCTAAATAAAGTTACGGGCCTTTTATTGTTTTTTCTGCACTTTTTATGTTTTTGTTTTTGGGTTTGTGTTTGATCCATGGCCCATTTTAGGCCCATTTCGCATTTAGAACTTTATTTATATCTTGGTTATGTAATATGAACAATCATAACTGATTTTGATAATAATTACTTTTTCTCTTCATTTTCCCTAGACCTTTGGGTGGGATTTTGGGGTTTCGGAAGCCTACCAGAACCTGAGACACACACACCAAACCAGCTGAACCAGCTGAGCTGGGGTGTCAGTTGTTATTAACTTGAAACTGATATATTATAAACACATAACAAAATACCCAAATCCCACTATGAACCATATAAATTCAATCGGCCAATCTGTTAACCGTTTGGCCGGTTAATCATAGGGTTAATGAAACGTGAATCAACACGAATCAAAAACATGTATCAGTTACTTACTAAGAACATGCATTTACGGGTTATATTAAAGTATATGTGATGGATGCAACTTGAATCCGAATTAGTATATGAAGGTTGTGGTAATCAAATTAACCATGGGGATTTGAATCGCAATGCTTATAGGAGGGTGTATCCACGTTTAATTGTATAATTAAACATTGTATAGGTAGAATCCCAAATATGATATTTGCAGTTAGTATAATATGTAAATTCTTATCCAAACGATCTTGTTTTCCAAATTCAGTACGTCGGTGGAGTCGCTATACTATAAGGAACCCGAATCGAAGCGGCCCGAGACCTGAATAACCCGATCTGAATTCACCCGAACCGATTAAACACCTAACCCGAACCTGAGATAAAATATCCAGGTCGGTATATCCCTTATTCGGGTTGACCCGAATAACCCGAAGTATGATACATCGATGCATGCATCCTAATTTTTGTAGGGTAGTTTAGCGGTGAAGTAACATAGTGACCGTATATATTCTTGTTCGGCTGATCTCAATACCCCAATTAATATTTGAATCTATCACATTGGATCTCAATGTATTAATTACCATAAAGCATGTTGAGAATCTATCTTCAATTCAAAAACTTAAATAGTATAGTATATAAACCAATATGTATTGGACATATTTTTTCAGTCTACACAAGTATTGATCCACATGTTACAACACTCCATCCCGTCTAATGCATGTTTGTATGATAAATTTCAGGTTTTGCTAAATATTATAAATCAATATTGAATATGATTGTATATTATGGTTTTATAACGGCTTAGAATATGGTTTTGTTTTTTTATATTGTTAAAGGTGGATAAAATTTTTTAATTTGTTAAACCCGAAACCCGACCCGAATTAACCTGACCTGTTTAACCCAAAACCCGAACAAACCGAACTTATTTGGGTCAGTTCTTGGGTCAATTTGTTTTGAGATCAAACCCGAACAACCCGACCCGAACAAACCGAAAACCGAATAAATAACCCGAAGAACACCCCTACGCTAAAGTCACTACATTGATCTGCCTTGATTCATTCCATGATTAAAACGAGTATTATGGTGCACGAAATCAACCAAGTTAGGGATTAGGATCAGGATTATGGGTTTTGGTTAATGGGTAAACGGGTATAATATATTAATTTACCAGATTTGCTAAAAGGTCCCTGAACTATGGATATGGATACACAATAAGGTTAAAGTATGGTTAATGGTGTAATTTGTATATATACGAAAGTATTTATTGAATTAAAATAACTAAATTTATACAATAAAGTGCGGTATTTTATTGATAAGATTACCTGGACATAGAAACAAGTCGATTAACGGTTACAAAGTATTAAATGTAAAATCTAAATTGTTACACTATTCACCAACCAAATCTATGTCCTCGTATTTGTATGGGAAAACAAACTAATTCTCATTAAAAAAAATACAAAAAGACGAATGTAAAGTAAAAATGAAACAATACCGAAAATAAATAAAAAAACACAATGATAAGTAAAAGAAAGACACAATAGATTGCAAAATACAACACAATGTCGAGCAAAATATAACACAATGCTAAATAATATAACACAATATTAAGAAAAAAACAATGTTAATGAAAAAAGACATAATGAGTGACTAAGAAAAAATACAATGATAACTAAAAAAGATACAATGATCGTTTTTCCTTAAGGACGATCTATCCGGTTCTTCCTTCTCCGCTACACCGAAATAACATAATATCATTGTTTTTTGAATGAGGAAGATGGGTAAAATATTTTAGTTTTTTCTTTCTTTTTTCATTTCCTTTTAATATTTTGAGTAATGATTTTTTATAATTAATTTGTTATTATTTTTAAGCGTTTTTGTAGGCTGCAAATATTTTCATTTTTGTCTATATTTGTAAGACTAACTTGACTCATTAAAAGAAAAATATAGATGAGATGTGAATGCTAAAAAAAAACATTTTAGTTATCATTTTATGATACATCACATAAAGCATTATTAGTGGTGTGATTTACTATTTGGGTTTGATATTTCTAGGTATTAATAGTGTAACACCCTGTTTTAAGCGGAATACGTTCGAGTATAATGTACGGATCATTCATAAGCTCGTAACACTATTAAAGCGCCAATAATTATATTTATTACATTTCAATAAATAGAAAGTACACAATTTTCATAAATAAAAGGAACAAAATATTTCATCGGAATACAAATTAAAACGAGGTTATGAAAACTCACTTGAATAAATGAAAGCGGGTAACGAGTAGATGGTAACGAGAATATGGTTAACAAGCTAGTTAGTTTTCAGGACAAGCTTCGACGATAAGTCCTGGTCTTTAAGGATACAACTAAAATAAATAATCTATCAGCATAAACGAACAAGACATTACATGATGAGTTCACGATGGATTCAGGGATCGATAAAGCGTTGAATAATAATTTATATTAATTTTATATAAATGTCAACTTAAATATATGTTATATATTAAACGAATAACTTGTTTTCATGATCGTTTCGTTTTGACGTGTAAAATCCATTTCTACTTTTTTAGTTATGTAATTATAAAGAAAGAAAATTTATAATAGGTTAAATCGGATATATATATATATATATATATATATATATATATATATGGGAAATTTCAATTAAGAACTCATTTGAGTTTTAAGAACTCAAAAGAACTCGTGTAACGATTTTTTTTTTCGAATTTTTTTTACACATGCGTAATATATGTAAGCTACATACACGTAAAAAGATTACATAATATTTTACGCACCGAGTCGACTTTTTACACATGTGTAACGGAGTTAGTGTAACCACTTACATATTTATTCTCTCTCCTACTTTGACTTTTTTGCCAGATTTAATCTCAACCACATATTCCAATCCATTTAATTAAATGTGTGGCCTAGAATTGAGTTCTTAAGTTCTTAAAACTCAACATGGTTTTCAAAATAACCCTCCCCTATATATAGATGGGTCAAGTTATTCTACAAAGGGGAACAAAAATGAGAAGGATGAGAAGCAATAACTAATTGACATGTATCAAGTAGGGACCAAAGGAAAAAGGGTATTAAAGTAATATTACGCATTTTCTCTCTTCACATGCAAGTCACATGTTAATTCCCCCATCATTTTTAAACGTCTATAACTTTTTCATATAATATTTTTTTTAAAAAATAAAATTCACTATAATAACAAACATATTTTTACTTTTAATATGAGTATAATTTTGTTATATAATAATAAAAAATAATTTACGTCATTGTGTCATTTTTGCGTACCATTGTGTCTTTTTTGGCATTGTGTCTTTCTGTTTGTTATTGTGTTTTTTCGTCATTGTGTTTTTCATCTGATCATTGTGTTTTTTTTAATACTAATAACACCGTTGTGTAATAGTATATATATATATAATTAAAAATACCAACAAATTATCTAATACATAAAACACAATGATGAATGCATATTACACAATAACCTGAAACGTAAAACACAATAATCTCTATATATAATAAAAGAAAACATGTTCTGACACGTGTCACCACCACATGCATTTGGGACACGTGTCAGCCCCTCATGCTATTTGCTATTGTGTTCGCTAATCCTGCTTCCACGTCGCCTACTTTGTTGAACCGGGTTTTTCATTCTTCACAACCATAACCCTAATATCTATTTTCTCATTCTCTCTCCTTCATTCATTCATCCGTTGTTTCTTTCTTTCTCTCTTCTCCACACCAGATCCACAAACCTCTCTTCTCCACACCGGATCTTCTCATATTCACTATATTTCAGATCTTCAGATCCACAAACTTTTCTTCTCCACACCGGATCTTCAAATATTCACTAAATTTCGGATCTTCAGATCTTCACTATATTTCAGATCTTGTGACAAATCAAGTACTTCAGTTGTTGTTGTGTTCATTAATTACCGTTTTTTTCTATCCGCCGCCGTGAAGCCTCACTGTTCAAGGTGACTTTTAATGTGTTTATATATTTCTTATTTTCTCTAAATATTTTATTCTTATGTTCTAATCCTGAAAATAAATTTTATCTCTTTATACCTTTTCAAATATTTAGGGAAAATTTAAGGTCAGTTCATCTAAAGCCTCCGTAAATCGTCTTCGTTGAAGGTGAGCGTAATTAATTTATTTATGTTAGGTTTTATTAATTTGCCTCATACTGTGTACTTAAGTCATGTTAATTAACTGTTAATTTATTTTTCATTAATAAATAATTCTATGCTGTCTATTCAGATTCATATTGTCAACAGTGAAGATGAAGATGAACATAAAGAGGTACTGTTATCCTGTTCAAATATTATATTTAATTTATTTTTTTAAATTTTCCATTTTCTATATTTCTCATTTCTCACTTCTATTTTACTTTTCAAATTATTGTATTACGTTTTCTATGTTTTCCAAGTATACATCGGCTTTGCTGGAATCAATATTATGTTTTGCAAGGTATGTGTAGTTGATTTTATAATTAATTTAATTCTTTATATTCTGAAAAATAAAGAATTAAATTTATTTAATTGATCATTTTGGCTTGCATTATTTGTACCATATTTTTTAGGCGTATTCTCAACATTGAAGATTAAAGATGACGATGAACAGGTACTGTTTTGTTGTTTAAATCTCTATATACAATTTAGTAATTTAAAATTTTATTTTACATATTTATTAATTCAAATTAATTTCCAAATTTGTTTTAAATGTTTTGCAAGTACACATCAATTTAGCTGGATTCTGGATTGTTGGACTTCAATATCATGTTGTTTAATTCAATTTCTTCAAACAGTAAGTTATCTTCTTCATAGTATGTGTTATGAAAGTTTAATTTATTATATTAGTTACATATTTTAACAAAATATGATTTCCATATGTTTACAGATTACAGTATGTTTCTTCAAGCAAGAATCGGATTAATAAATTTCGTTCTTATATAATTTATGGTGTGAAGGTATACTCAAATTTACATTTCTCTTTAAAAGTATGTATTTGTTTACTTTAATTAATAATATTTAATTTATAATAAATGAATTACATATTACATATTTTAAAAACAAAAACATAAAAATTTAAATGAAATAAAATAATACGTTTGAAAAACTATAATTTTTCCTTTTATGATGTAAATATTTAAATGCTAAAAATTTATATCGTAATTTATTGTTTAAAAAGTTTATTATTTTTTTATTTTATCCTCTTATGATGTATATGATGTTTTTCATCTAAATGTTCTTGAAAAATAATAATTTTAAAGAATTAACAAATTTATTAAAATTTGTCATAGTGTTTATAAAAATAAGAATACTTTTTTATATATGCAATATTTTCAAATTACAAAAACTTTTAATAGTGTTTAAAAAGGTTATTCTTTTGGTCTTATCCTTTTTATGATGTATTTTCTTGAAATGCTAAATATTTAGATCAACATTTATTGTTTAAAAAGGTTATTATTTAAGAATAAAGAATTATATTATCATTTTTATATATGCAATATTTTTAATCGTAATATCTAATTTCCTAAAACTTATAATATTGTTTAAAAATGTTATTATTTTTGATTTTATCCTTTTTATGATTAATTTTCTTTAAATGTTAAATATTTAGATTAACATTTATTGTTTAAAAAGGTTATTATTTTTTTATTTTATCATGTATATGATGTTTTTCATCTAAATGTTCTTGAATGATAATTATTTTTAGGAATTAACAAATTGATTTTAATTTTTAATAGTGTTTATAAAAAAAAGAATACTTTTTTATATATGCAATATTTCCAATTTACAATAAATTTTAATAGTGTTTCAAAAGGTTCTTATTTTTGGTCTTATCCTTTTTATGATGTATTTTCTTGAAATTGTAAATATTTAGATCAACATTTATTGCTTAAAAAGGTTATTATTTAAGAATTAAGAATTATATTATCATTGTTATATATGCAATATTTCTAATTTATAATTTCCAAAAACTTATAATATTGTTTGAAAAGGTTATTATTTTTGGTTTTATCCTTTTTATGATGAATTTTCTTTAAATGCTAAATATTTAGATCAACATTTATTGTTTAAAAAGATTATTATTTTTTTTGTACTACATGTAGAGATTATAAGTTAAAGAAAACATTGAAATATTTAGAATATATGAAAAAAAAACTATGATTTTGAATAAGACTGGCATATTTTAAAATTCATCACAGTAGAAAGTTAGAGTAGAAGTTAATATTTTCCCTACCTAAGTAGGTTTATTAATTTATCATTTCAAACTAGAAAACATTATATGAAAAAATTCCGAAAATTGTCTACATTTTAAGTATTTGATATTCCAAGCAACATTCAGACTAAGTAAATTATGATATATTCTAAACTTTTCGTTCAAAATGTCTATGTTTGTTGTTATTATAATCTGTAATCAAAGATTTACATATCATATATTTTAAAAATTAAAATTTTATTTTGATTTACAAAACCATTTTTAAAGTGTTCACTCTTTTCAAAAAACTGTAAATATTCTTTACAAATCTTTACAAAGCTCAATACAATATTTTTGTTATCTTTTTAATGTTTTATTTTCTTTCAACTTTAAAAAAGGTAGATCTACTTTTGATCAACTTTTTATTTCAAACCAAAAGATATGATTTTCTCTAAACTTTTAAAAAGGCAGATCTACTTTTCATCAACTTTTCATTTCAAACTAAAATATATTAAAAAATCCAACTTTCAAAAAAGGAGATCTTTACAAAATTCAACTTTTAAAAAGGTAGATCTACTTTTGAAAGTTGGACTTTTCATTTCCAAACAAAATTATATTACAAAAAATTAAACTTTCATTTTCAAAAAAAGTATAGTTATGTCAATTGTTCAGTCTTTCCAATGAATTTTAATTTTGTTTTTTCAAACCTTACTACATTATGTTTGTTTCATTTTTTATGTATTGTTGTATATCAACTTAAAAACAGTTACAAAATATGTATGACACTTTACCTAAATATCTGAACAACTTATACACAATTTCCATATTTTTCCAACTATGAGGACAAGTTGACCATTTCAAGATTGTGAGAATGTGTTGGACTAACTTTTAAAAAAATTAGGATCTTTATATTCACTCAATCTATAAACACTATTAGAAGACATCTTTTTCACAACTTTCCAAAAATGTTTCCAAATTTATAAACCAATTTCTCTAACCAAGAAAGAATATTTTTCTGCCATGTTTCTTATATCTTAAAATAAATTGTAGGTGAATGTATATTAGAACATTCAAATGTGACAAAATAGATATCGGACCACTTATTCAGATTATAGGTGAAAGAAAAACATAACATTTACACTATAAGAAACTAAACTACGATATTGAATAAGACATTTTCAAATCCCAATATAGATATTTACACTTTAAAAGTATTTTGTCTTTTCAAAAATTGGATATATTAGTTGGATATTTAAATGCATTATGTTTTTTTCCGTTTTTATGGATTGTTTTATTTCAACTTTAAAAAAACTTAGGATCTTTATATTCACTCAATCTATAAAACACTATTGGAAGACATCTTTCTTTTTCAAAAGTTTTCAAAAATGTTTCCCAATTTAGA
>NW_027502704.1:0-49584 GCF_021521415.1 Bidens hawaiensis | reverse complement strand
ATGAATCAAATAAGCCATCATAATCAAACATCCTGTCGGGACCTTTCCCTTGAGGAGGTGTGGTGTACTTTTGACAACCCACATGATACCATTCCTCAACACAACCAGAAGTAAATTTAAATACTCGTTTCTTTGGAGACGCATACCCCAAGAAATACCCTTCGATAGCTTTTTCTTCAAATTTACCTGTATCCTTCTTCAACATCGTACAAGGACACCAAAAAGGTTCCAGGTACTTTAAGTTAGGCTTTCGATTGTTTAAAAGCTTGTAACTTGTCTTCTTGAGTCGTTTAACAGTTAAAACCCGATTAAGCGTATAGCAAGCTGTATTCACCGCCTCATTCCAGAATTGAACGGGGAGCTTAGAATTAGCAAGCATAGTTCTTGAGGCTTTATTCAAAGTTCTATTCTTTCGTTCTGCAACACCGTTTTGTTGTGGTACATAGGGTGCACTGTATTCTCGGTGAATTCCTTTTTGATTGCAAAAGAAATCCAACGCAGTGTTCTTGAATTTAGTACCATTATCACTTCGAATTCTCCTCACCTTGTGTTTGTATAGTGATTCGATTTTAGTGATAAGGTTTTGTACCAAAACGGGCGTTTGATCTTTCGAACTCATAATAACACCCATGAGCATCTTAAATAATCATCAGTGACAACAAGACAATACCAATCCCCATAAATACTCGCACGATTCACCGGACCAAACAAATCCATATGAAGTCGTTCAAGAGGAGTATTAATGGAATTCAATAACTTAGAAGGATGAGACTTTTTCTTCTACTTGCGCATCTTGCATGCAACGCAATGATCAGATAACTTAAAGTTCTTCAACGAAACACCCTCAACTAAGTCATTAGCCATTAAATAATTCATCTTTTGAACATGTATGTGACCCATTCTACGATGCCATAGAATAGAATCCTTCTCGATGCCGTAGAATAGACTCATATTTAAGACACAAATATCATTTGATCTTGGTGATCGCTTGACAACCATGTCCTCGGGAATAACGTATCCCGGTTTCAAGATAAGACACTCTTTATCAGTAAATATCTTGGTGTACTTCTTATCGCAGATTTGTGACACTCAATAAATTATGGTCCACCTTGTCACAGTAATTGACCTTTTCAAAAGTAATGTGACCATTCGAAACTTCACCTTCCTGTGTGATCATGCCCCCAGAATTCCTAGCAAACGCTACATAACCCCCTTGAATATTTCTCACATTGGTTAATAGGTTGAGATTTCCAGTGATAGGACGAGAACATCCGCTATCCATTATCCAGTTTTCACTAGAAATGATCTTGGATGTACCCTACACACAAAAGAAAATGATTAGTTCTAAAAGGCAGCCAAGGCCTCGGTCTTGGGCACCTTTTGGTTTTCTTGAGAAATTTTAAACTTAGCCGAATTCAACTGTTGTTCAGCAACTTGAAAATAAGTTACTGGCTTCTTAGACTTTCGTCTTAGATAAGCAGCTTGAACAATGTTTGAATTTGTGTTCTTACATATGGGCGCAGTTTGAACGAATTTTGGTTTCACTTGGCCATGTGTTTCATTCACATGAATTATCTTTCGAGGATTCACATTTGAAATATAATATGTATATCACCCTCACACGACACAAGTCGTTTTAAAATCTCCTTTATCACAGGAACCGGTTTCGAATGTTCCTTGACAAAAGGATGGAGATTCTGAGATTTTTGTTGACCACAATTTCTCACTACATGAACTTGTTGACCACATAAAAAGCAACTTCACATGTCAACATGACCATCTGGAGGTTTGGCAGAAACATATGCAACAGAAGGTTGTTAACATACATTTTCAGTGTAACGTTTGGCCAAATCATCAGAAGTTTCAGAGTTCTTTTTCATATAAAAGTCAAGATTAGAACAATTGAAAAACTTTTCAAGTATCTGTTCCAGTAGATTTTACAAATTGAACCTTTTTAGCATGTTTTAACAATTGTCTTGCTTTAGTTAACCGGTCTGATGAGTTTGATGTTTTGGCACAAACATATTGACGTTCCAACTCTTTCAACTTGTCAGTTTCATTGTAAAAGACACTCTCAATTAGTTCATGTTTAATGATACTAATCGGGATATCATTTTAAGTGAACATTGTTTTCATCCCATTTAACTTAAAAACTCTAGAAGATGATGGCTTAGAACTAGGAGGATTAATGAAACGCATCAAATCCTCATCAGAAATTTTTGGTTTTTCTAACTTCTTTGCCTTCACAGGTTTGACCTTCTCTTGTTCTTCCTTTTTCGCATGAGGCTTGTTTGAACCATACACAGCTTCCTCAAATTCATGAGGCTCACAAAGAAAATGATTAGAACTTGGAATGTTCTTGTTTTTGTGTATTACCTCTGGTTCAAACACATCATTAATAATTACTTTGTCAGCATTTTCAACAAAGACTTTGTTGCTTTCCACGTGAGGTTTTTGAGGTGCAAGTTGAGTTTTAACAGTTTCAGTTTTAACAAGTTTAGCATTTTCTTAAATCACAGGTTCTTTCACAATCACCTCTTATTCTCTTTAAGCAAAAGGATTAATTTTATAGTCATTGTGAAATGGTGGTGGAATTTCAACAAAACCTATACCTTTCTTGGAACTTATTTGCTTTCCAGACACTTCAATTATTTCGTTTAGCAAAAAGGAAGAGTTTCGAAATTTACTCAACTTGTTCTTTAACTTAAGAACCTCATTCTCAAGCTCGGTTATCTTTGAACGATGTTTCAAGCAATTTCTCTCACTAAATTATCATTATGATTCTTTAAAGAATATAACTTAGGTTTGTTAGTTTCACATTCAACACATGTATTTTAACAGATGAAGTAGCAGTGATAGAATGACTAACCACATTGATCTTGGCCATACAAGCCAAAACAGTTGGAGGCTTGTCACAAGAGTCATCAGAATCAGATTCAGAATCATTGTCAGAGGACAACTCACTTCCACTTGCATCTTGAAAGTGTTTAGTTAGCCCAAACATAGCCAAATTTGCTTGATTATCATTACACAACAGTCGTTGTGACCAATCATTTCCATCAGCTAACATTGCTTGTGACCCAGAAGTAGACGGTTTCTTTTCAGCATTATTACCTCGTGATGTAGAAGAATTTTGATTTTGACCACGTGAACCAGTATACTCCTTTTTCGGTTTGTCACATTCTTTTGCAAAATGCCCAAAATTTTGACAATTGTAGCACTTCACTTTTAACTTCTCAAATCCCAATTTCTTGTTCAAGGCAGGAAGATCTTTGCCAGTCCTTTGCATGAATCTCTTAACCTTACGAACAATCATAGCCATGTTCCACTTCAAGTCCATGATCTCTAAATCATCTGGATCAATCTGATCATAATCTTCATCAGTTAGATCACTTGTGGCTATCTTACGACTCACCAAATTCTCATATGAAGACATGAAGGCAGTCAGAAAAGCAAAATTTTGTTCAGCTTCCTTCATGTTTACACTAGGTGGTAGAGCAAATGGATTTGTAGTAGATGAATTTCCAGACCCAACAGAAACACCAGGTGATCCAGAATTATCAGCAATGTAAAAACATGCTCTTGGATCATTATAGATGGTTGTTGAACTTAGAGGCATACTACCACCATAGAAAGCAGGATCTTGACTTTCCTTGGAACACTTATGACATTTAAGATCGTATTCTCTTGCTTCAATCTTTTGCAAGAATTCTGTTGTAGTCAAGTCTTCATTCAAGAAATAGTTATTCTCTTTCAGAACCATTAAGAATGTAGAATAAGAACTTGGTAGTGCACTCTTGATAGTGTCAATCTTGTCAACCTCAGAAGTTTCCAATTTCATTTTGTCCATCTCAGCAATCAAGTGATTAAACCTAGTAGTCATCTCCTCAACTGTTTCTCCTTTCAACAAGTTAAAGTTTCGAAATTGAAACTTAAGCATTACCTTCTTACTCTCAGATGTATTCCCCATACTCCTCATATGAATATGTTGAAAAAAGGAAGCACAGATCTTTATACTACCCAGTTGGTGAAAGATGTTTTCGGGTAAAGCCATTGTAAGAGTAGAATAAGCCTTTGTTTCAATCTCTAATGCTTTCTTCTCTTCTTGTGAATATTGAGAAATACCTTTAGGAGTAAAACCAATAGTGTCATCTCCAATCTAATCAATATGAGCAGTCACGATGAACATAACCCAAATGAGCACGAAAACGGGGTTCCCATTTAACAAAATTGCTAAATTTCATCAACCTTGGACATTTCGAATGTGAGCCTATCTCAGTATGAAGTTGCAACATTGTTGCATTAACATGTTCTGTGAAGCTAGTGCATACATACCTGCCATGTTTGTTTAATGAAAATGTTTTTCAAACTTCAAGGGTTAAAGTTGAAACCTTTAATTAACGAACTGTGAACAGTAATTGACGAATCACAACTTAACTAAGTTAAGATTGAACAAGTAACGAATCAGAAATAAACGAATATAACGGTCAACGAATCAGACGATCAATGAATCAGATGGTCAAGGAAACAGATGGTCAAACGAATCAGATGGCCAAGTGGTCAACTAACGAAATAGCTAAATGAATCACTTAGGATAAGCTTAGCGAATCAGAAAGTTATTTTTAACGAATCAATAAGAGAGGGCTTAGCGAATTAGATGACGAAGCAGCTACAGTTGATAACTAATCAACTTATAGCGAAACAGTTTGTTACAACGGTTGTAACAAACTTCTGACAACAAATGCCACGTGGCAAAAGTTGTTTTAAAACAGTTACCGAGGTAGGACACGTGTCACACGATATAGATAGCACGAATTAGAATGTGTAATACGAATGGGTTATGTGTAACGAAATAGTTCACGAATCAGCTAATCAAATTAACGAATCAGCTGAAAGATGTGAACAAATTAGACTGAAAGGGTTAACGAATTAGACATAAAGATTAACGAATTGATTTGAATATTAAAACCTTCAAATGTTCAAACATATTTCCATATTTTTGGAAAAACATATGAACACCAAACCAGAAACCAAATTCGTAATACTTAACCAAAACACCACCAAATCGCACATATGACCTACCAAAATACTCGGAAACATATCGCGAATCCAAATCGCAACATTCCGCTTCACAAATAACCTTAACTCACAACCAATTCAATCACAATGTATTCTCTTTTTTCGGCCAAATCCAAAACCAAAATAAATCAACCAAACAACAGTCCAAATTCTAATTCCTCAATACCAGATCTCACCAATACTTTACCGATTTCGAATCCAATCCAATAAGTCCATAACAAGTGTAAATCAAACTCAATTAGATCAAACTTCAACCTATTATCAATTGAAACCAAAATAACAATTAATAAACTCGTAATAAACAAATTAACTATCAAAATCAAGAGCAAAAGAGCACCGAAAGCTTTGATACCACTTGTTTGATCTCTTTAACCTATAACACAGATCTGATCTGTGTCTAATTGACCTAACTCAGATCTAGCTCATAATTGCCATTGATCGTCAGTTAATACGTTATATGTATGGATATATTAATTGTATATATGTAATAATACTAGTAGGAAGCTTGAGAGAGAGGAAATGGGCAGAGGTTCGATAATGAACACTCAAAACTTAAATTAACAGTGATAGAGGTCACTATATATAGAGGATGGACCTAGTTCGTTAACATTCCATAACGAACTAGAATCCACTTCGTCACATACATTAAAAGGAAATAACTTAACGAATCAGGAGGGATATTAACTTAGATCTAGTTCGATAAACATCCTTAGCGAACTAGATAATACTTTAACGAACTACAAGGATAAAATAATTGTTTATTACATAAATCAAACGACAAATACGTTAACGATAAATCCAAAGACTCGAGTCGCAAAACCGTGCCTTAACACTCATTCTTTATTTTCCCTAATTTTCGGATTCACAAGCATAATCAAGCTTCTTTTAGCAGTTTGACTTTTTAAGTCAAACAGTCGCTAGGACTTGATTCTAATCTGATCAGGGTGAATATTTGTTATGATTTTTGTTCATATTCGTTAGATAAACTATATTGAATCAAACCTTCTTCTTCATCTTCATTTGATTAAGGTGTTTTAGCATCCAGTTGCACACTTTTTTCTTTCAAGGCTATTTTAGTCAAACTTGGGGTTTTCCCATTTAAAGTTTTTTGTTCGTTAAAGTTCTTATGCTTTGGATATGTGGGAACCAACCTTGGTCTCATACCAAATCACGGACCAAACCACAACCGAACTGATGTGTTGTAAAACACACTTACTTTCCGTATCTTTTTATCACATTTTAAGTGCTTAATCGTATAATAAATAATCCTTTTAACTAGTTTTAACTTGATCTTACAAAGTTTATTGTTTTGTGTAGGTGATGAGTTTTACAAGAGAAAAGGTTCGGGTTTTTGAAGACAAAAGAGGCCTTTTTAATCAAGTTTAAAGACTAAACATAAGGTCCGACCCAAGCCCGCTAGAGGAAAGCCTTTCATGCAATATTATATGATAACACAAAAAATTAAAAAACCCTAACTCCCAATAATAATCCCAATCGGCAGCTAGAAAAAGATATAAATCAAAAGTTCCTAATCTGGTCCGATTGGGAGTTGGGTGGACAGCTAAAGAAAGAAATAATTAAACCCAATTTTTGGGTGTTGGTGAAAAATTAGCGTGAGGTAGCAGCTCAACATATAACAATAATTACTGTAGGTTCCTGGACGGATTGTAGGTTCCTGGACGGATCGTACACGGGATGTCTCTAACAACGCAGGTGCGGAATCCCTGCGTAGGTAGATACGAGTGTAGAGTATATAGAGATCGAACACACCAGCAATAAACCAACCACGTTATATAGATAACAAACACGTGACCCGAGGTCACCGTTACAGACTATGACACGTAACTCGGTTACTGAAAACTGAAACGAAAACCCTAAACGAACAACTTTAAACTGTTTCGTCTGAAACAGTATATAAACACGACAACTTCGCCACAGGCGAAGTTGTCAATAACTTCGCTGATTCAACAAGTTCGCCATAGCGAACTTGTTGACAACTTCGCGCATTACAAAACAAACATAAACAAAACATAATTACATTACAGACTCGATTACAAATGCTAGACTATGAACTACTGACATACATGTACCAACAGACTCCCCCTTGGCAGTAGCTTCATATCTTGATCTTCAAATCTTGAGTCTTGTAATCTTTACCTCTACGCGTGCGCCCCTTCTCTCACACATACCGACACTACCCTTTGATATTTCCTAGCTTGATCCTTCCAAGCAGGAATGTAGAAGATCTTCTTCTCGTTGAGCACTTTCAAATCATCCTTCGATAGATTAACAAGATGCATCGGGTCGTACACCCGAAGTACTTCTTGTTCATCCTCATCTTCCATTACCGCCTCAGCTGTCTCACAATCCACGTACCACCATTTTAAATCTTTTAGGACGTTCTTGGGCATAACTTTCATCGGTACTTCTTTCAAATGACGGACTGGTTTATACTTCATTACCATCCAAGGTTTGCCGTCAGCCCTCATTCCACGATCTTTGTCTTCTATCAACTTTCCTTTTTGAGGCTTTAGGAGTTCAAACTTTTTGTCTTTAATGGCTTCTTTCCAGACGATCTTCCCAATGATTCTTGCCATATCATCATTACTTCTATTGATCAGCCCCAATCTCGCTAAATCTCTCACCTCACATTCTGGTAAGGAATTCAGAGATCTCAACAATCTCTTAAAGTACTGAATGCCGTCGTACCGTTTGATCACAAATAGTTTCAGCTCTTTGTCGTACAACCAGCATATGATTCCTTTCTTTGACTCTGCATAGCCCTTTATATTATAAGTCTTTCTGAACATCGTTGGCACTGCAGGCTTCTTGGTTTTAACAAACCACTGAGCACAGCCTTCTTTCCAGTTCGGCTGCTCCTCCCATACTGTATCTTCTATCACACTCTCATCCCCCAATTCTGATCTCTCAACAGCTGGAATCTCATGTTCCACTGACTCATCTACAATCTCACCTTCTTCTAACACATCTTCCACATTAATCTGTTCTCCAATCCTCTCAATCTCATCCATAGGCAACACGTCATCATCATCCATCAACTCATCGTCCTCCTCCTCATCCAACTCCTTCAACGCATCAATAACGTCTTCAACATCAGCGTCGTCATCCACAACTACAACATCATCACCATCTGCATTTGTAGACTCCCCCTCAGTTGTGGAAGCTCCAAGAGCCTGAGAGGTTCTTGGCAGCTCATCACCTGCACCTGAAGGTGCATTGGGATCATCGTCATGATCTTCTCGTCTTTTCGTTCTCAACTCATCGCCCCTACACGACTTCTCCCCCTGAGATGCCAAGTAATCCTTGAAGGCATCTATTATTCGTCCATGTTCTACCAGGAGGGCAGCTTGTAGTCGATTGGATTCCACTAGGCGGTCAATAGTCTTTGACTGTTCAGCAACAATCCGCTCTAGCGAAAGAATCCTCTCGGTATCTGAAGTAGGCAATGGAGTTGGTGGAACATCAGCAGAAGTGACCGCAGGTGGTACACTTGGTAACCCTGCAGTAGAGGTGATTGTCGACTCCACAAACCGTGCAACTACCACCGGTGGATTAAGCGGTTGAGGTGGTAGGGACACAATTGTTGGTGCCGACGTCTCGATCGCTGAAACCTGTGCAGTAGTAGGAATAAGAGACATACCAGATAGGGCAGGTGGAGCAAAACGTACTAGTCTTGAAGATTCTCCAGCTCCCGAACCTATCCCTCTCTGTTCTCTTCTTGAGCGTCTTAGCACAATCTGTACTGCCTCCTCTTCATCCACTTCATCCTCATCCTCCCCCACAGTTCTCGGCCTCTTTCCCGTAGTCCGTTCACGAGACACCATAAGTCTTCTTGCCTCAGCAAACGTCTCGTCTAGATCAGAGTCAGCTACCGAAGTAGCTGCTCTGGTAACATCCATAAACTGAGGACCCGAGACATCCATATCAAACAAACCATGTCCACTAAAAGCAGCATCTAGATCAACGTTTTCAGCAGTGGACACAGCCTGAGATATAGTAGCTGGCACAGCAGCAGAAGATACAACAGGCGCAGCTGATACAGCATGAGGTGCTGCCGCCTGATGTGGTTGCGGATCCCTGAACTCGTCCCCTCCTGCAGGAACATACTCCGGGTTAATGAGATACCCGAAAAGTGGAGTATGCCTGGGACGCCGCTCAGGGTTGCTTCGAGTGCTCGACGTTCTGCACTGAGCAAAGATACGTTTTGTTACGCACTCAACGTATCTGATAGGGCGTCTTTGCGGTACAGACGGAGCGACATGATTGATAATCATTTGTAGGAACCGAGGATACATAATAAAACGCTCGCGCGCCGTCGCCCGTCTCTGACGATCAATCTCGTAAAAGATTAGCTGACTAAACGAATATCTGCGGTTGTAAGTCAGCGCAATCATAGCCGATTGCATCGTCGCACCCATCCCATCTGTTCCTGCCTTTCTGCCGGACATGCATACTATCAACACATGCATCAAAAAGCGCCATTGATCCAGCAGAAAGCCTTTCCTCCTCTGCGAGTCCCCCAGCGGACCCGAATAACCCATCCTTAAGTAAGCTCCGTCACGGAAAGGAGCTACGAATTCCGTTGGGTCGTCTCTCGTTTCATTGCCGAACTGCAGAGCCAACCGTATGTCCTCCGAGGAAAACTGTATGTCTTGACCATTGACAGTTGCTCGCATCACTGGAGGCTCAGGTCTGCAATCATAATACACCGTCTGCCAGAAATCTTGAATGTTGGGCAGAGATATGGGTAGTGTATTAGTGATCGCGTGAAAAACTCGTGATCGTTGGAGAAATGTGATAATCTCCCTATAGTCTTCAACGCCTCGTGCGTCAGGATCCAAAGTGATGTATTGGTTATGGGCTGGGAAGAATTGTCGTTGCTCATCACCATCATCACCTCCAGTACCTCCAACAGCAGCCATATCTGCACAAAACAAATCAAGTTAGAGACCATATAATCATCTCACAAGTTCGCTGTGTACCATATGCGAAGTTGTGATGTACAGGCGAATTTAAAGTTGAGGCGAAGTTGGGAACAACTTCGCTTCATCTGTAAGCTCGTCTATAAACTTATAAAAAATTTGAAATAGGCGAAGTTGTGTTCAAGGCGAAGTTATGGATAACTTCGCCATAGGCGAAATTAAGCTTCAAGCGAAGTTGTGGATAACTTCGCTGAAGGCGAACTTAAGCCACTGGCGAAGTTGAGAATAACTTCGCGTAAACCTTAACTTCGCCTGAATCTGAAACGGCGACTGTTCAGATTCAAACAAGGTTTATCCGATGTTTCGGACCGATTTAACGATCTAACAATGAAGTCCAACATATTTCAATGGTGTTAGGACGAAAAGGTCGTCCATGAACACGTAACGTGAGGTCGGAAAACTTGGTTTCTAAGGTTCGACGACCCGAGGTCTCGAACCGGGTAAAACTATAACGAGAAAGATATTGACCATACATACCGTCAATGAGTACTAGAAACTGAAATCAAGGATCGAAATCGAAGATAACAAGATCGCGGATAATCTGTTTTTGATATTATCTTCGCCGGAAAGTTTCAATATATGTTACTGTTCCCGTTAGAAAGTCCTTATATAGGGCTGAGTTTCAAGGCGAAGTTAAGCACAACTTCGCTGAATTCAACAACTTCGCCCGTAATTTTCAAAATCAGCCCTTTAAGTTTGAATAATCCTGAATTTAACCTTAGAAATTACCAAAAAGAGTTAAACAAATATGATCAAGACCCAGTAACCAACAATAAAATAATATAACTACAAAAACTAAAAAAAATTTTAGAAAAATTTTAACGAAATAAGGGATCAAATTTCAGTCTAGTCAGGGACCACTACGTTTTAGAAAAGATCCTAACAGGAATCATACTAACGATGTGACTGTCACTTAGATCCGTGTTTGGCTGTATTATGACATAGAGAAACAGGTTGTAAGCATGTAAATAACTTAAATGGTTTTCATCGTTTCTGTGATACGGATTAAGGTTCAGTTAAGCTCAAAATTTAAGTTGGCAACATCTCAGAGATAATGGTGTCTTCTATCTATTCTCAAAGCGTATTTGGCTATACCCAAGTCACCCCGAATTGACTTCGACCAATAGTGTCTGATTAACTTGTATATACTCGTTGACTGCTTCCCGTTCTCTTCTTACTCCAGACATGAGAAGTCTTGATTGTAACTATGTCTCATAAGTACTAAAAATATACATGTTTTTTTTTTTTTTTTTTTTTTTTTTTTTTATTTTATTTTATTTTAACCAAACATTCTTATTGACTTCGGAGTATTAAACTACTGCAAGTCCCGAATCTGGATCACTGCAGTGTCTTGAAATGCTTTCTTCACGGGAATCAGATTACTCAGGGGCTCGTGTATGACTGGGTAGTCGCTTTTCTGCCTATCATTCGGAAAGATATGTGTGAAGACATTCAAAACTCTTAAGGAGTTTCCACGTAAATTCGAGTAGTTTAAGTTAGTATCACATACCCTTTTACGCACCATAAAAATTACCACGACATACAATGACTGTTCTAAAGCCTTTTAAGCCTAATAACTTCACTAGTTAAGCACACACGATTAGTATATATATCATTTTCCAAGGTTGGATCAATTTTCTGTTAAACACAGCATAGAACTTCATACGAAGTAACAGACTTGAAAATTAATTTCATTTCCCTTAAAAAAAAACTTTAAATTCAATCGCCCCAATCACGTCAAAGTCGTCAGGTAAACGGCTATCCTGAAGATCCAATGGATCAACTGGACCGACCACATACAAGTATGTGTCCTTCTTACTAAGTATGACCGACTAATTTTCAGCAACTGAAAGAACACACGTCATAGTTGCCCCGGTCACTTTCAGTCTTCCGGTTAATGGCTATCCTCATTCTCTAATTTGAAACGAGGACCAAAACATATCCTAGGATATGTCCATCAAACTGAGGTAACCGACTAATTTTAAGCAAAAATAACCCAAGTTTTTTTTTTTTTTTTTTTTTTTTTTTTTTTTTTTTTTTAAATCAAAGACATGGTTACTCGGGATTGATCATCCCGTTTAGCTCAATTAGGTTTTGAAATCTGGATTTATCAAACGCTTTTGTAAACAAGTCAGCAAAATTTTCAAGTGTATCAACTTTTTCGATCTTGATCAGTTTCTTCTCAGCACAATCCCGTATGAAGTGATGACGAATGTCAATATGCTTAGTTTTACTGTGCTTCACGGGATTGTTAATTACTGAGATGGCGGCAGTGTTATCAATTAAAATAGGAGTAAGTAAGAAATTCAGACCATAGTCGCGCAATTGTTGCTGAATCCACAAAACCTGAGAGCAGCAGTTGGATGCTGCCATGTATTCAGCTTCGCATGTTGAAATTGCAACTGATGTCTGTTTCTTGCACTGCCAGGAAACTAATCTTCCTCCAAGAAACTGACAGCCTCCTGTTGTTGACTTCCGACTCTGATTACAGCCACCATAATCAGAATCTGTATACGCCACCAGTTCAACGTCTCCCCCCTTTGGGTACCACAACCCTAGTTTCGGCTTGCCCTTAAGATACCGCAAAATCCTCTTCACACCTTTCATGTGAGATTCCTTTGGGTTTGCCTGAAAACGAGCACAAAGACAAACAGAAAACATTATATCGGGCCTAGAAGCAGTTAAATACATTAATGAACCTATTATCGCCCGATACAGAGTAGGGTCCACATCTGCGTCACCATCTGATTCAGCGCCCAATTTGTGATTGACGCAGATTGGGGTGTCATATGGAGAACTGTCCTCCATCTTGAATCTCTTCAGCACATCATGAACATACTTTGTTTGATGAATGAACATCCCATCCTTCTTCTGATCAACCTGCAATCCTAGAAAGAAGGTTAGTTCACCCATAGCACTCATCTCGAATCGTTTCTTCATGACAGCCTCAAAATCCTGACACATGGATACTCTTGATGCAGCAAAAATGATATCATCCATGTAGACTTGAACCAGTAAGAAGTCACATCCTTCTCTCTTCACAAACAGCGTACTGTCAATCAATCCCCTTTCAAAACCATTTTCCAGCAAGTAGTCCGATAACGTTGAATACCAGGCACGAGGTGCCTGATGTAACCCATATAACGCCTTGCTCAACCTGTATACGTGATCCGGAAAGTCTGGGTCAGGAAAACCCGGAGGTTGCTCAACAAACACAACCTCATCAACTTTCCCGTTAAGAAACGCGCTCTTCACATCTAACTGAAACACCTTCATCTTTTTAGATGCAGCAAACGCCAAAAACAATCGAATCGCTTCTAACCGGGCAACAGGAGCGAAAACCTCATTGTAATCAATACCCTCTTGCTGATTAAAACCTTTAACAACCAACCTCGCCTTATTTCTCACGATAATCCCCTTATCATCTCTCTTGCACTTGAACACCCATTTCGTGCCTATAGCATGCACATTCTTTGGTTTTTCAACCAAGGTCCAAACTTCCATTTTCTTGAACTGAGCCAACTCTTCTTGCATGGCTTCGACCCACGAGCTGTCCTTTAAAGCCATTTGATAATTCTTTGGTTCAATTTGGCTTATAAAGCAGGAGTACAAACATTCATTCATTATACCTGTTTCTTTTATACTTGAATAAACACAGGTGTGCTCATTCAGGCTACTTCTGGTTTGTACACTCGAGGACACATCACCTATAACGTTCTCCAATGGGTGATCTTTGTGAATTCTCGTGGTCGGAACAGCACCGACATGCAAATTGTCTTCCAAGTTCGAAGAGATCTCATCTATGGTTGTTTCTGGCTGAGAGTGAAAAGGATTAATAAATTCGTCTTCAGTTGAGGCCGCAGGGGTATCGATCGTGTTTGATGTGGAAGGTTGAGATTTCTCAAAAATCTGATGTTGCAATATATTCTCTTCCTCATCAAGTATCATCTTCGTCACAGCTCTTTCGTCTTCTTCAGAAATTTCCAAATTAGGTACGTTAAACGACTTAAAAAGTTTAACATAGTCAAACAGCTCAGCAGGTCCATTGCTTGGTTTTGGCGGTTGGTAACTAGTAATGTCGGTGTTACAAACCACCTCCACCTTGCAAGTCGACGTATTGAAGACCCGTCTGTTGGGAGTCCCAACAACATAACCGACTAGGATTCCCTCATCGGCCACTTCACCAAATTTCGAGTTAGTCTTCAAAATCGAACAAGGAGACCCAAAAGGTTCAAGACCGCACAAGTTGGGCTTCCTTCCGTGCATAAGCTCGTAACAAGTTTTTCCAAGTCTCTTAACGGTTAACACCCGATTCAGAATATAGCAGGCTGTAGCAACTGCTTCAGCCCAGAACATCACAGGAAGCTTTGAGTCTGCCAGCATAGTTCTGGCTCCTTCAATCAACGTTCGGTTCTTCCTTTCAGCTACTCCGTTCTGTTGTGGAGTATACGGAGCGCTGTATTGATGCTCAATACCCTTCTGAAGACAAAAGATTTCCATCTCAAAGTTCTTGAACTCTGTCCCATTGTCGCTTCTGATGAATTTAACTGATTTACTCATGACGTTCTCGACTTTTGTAATCAGATTCTTCACCATCTGAGTCGTCTCGTCTTTCGTTTTCAGAAAATATACCCACGAGTATCGCGAGTAATCATCAGTTATCACCAAGCAGTAAGAAGTACCACCTAGACTTTGTACATTCACCGGACCGAAGAGATCCATATGAAGTAGTTCTAGAGTACCAGCAATTGAGTTGATTGTCTTGGTGAGATGGCTTTTCTTGTGTTGTTTTCCCTTCTTGCACGCTATGCATTTATCTTCAAAGTTAAAACTCTTTAAGGGAACGCCCATCACAAGCCCATTTTTGACAATGAAGTTCATCTTACGAAGATGAATATGTCCCATTCTCCTGTGCCATAATTCTGATTGTGATTCGCTTGCCTTCGTCATTAAACAGGATTCTCCGGTGGCCATTTCAGTAGACCTCATATCCATCACATATGTATTCGTTTCACGTGGAGCTTTCATTACTATCCATTCTTCTGGTATATGAAAACCAGGCTTCAATACTATCGCTTCATTCTTAGTGAAATGGACAGTGTATTCTTTATCACAGATCTGCGACACACTCAGCAGATTGTGCTTTAATTCCTCCACAAAATTTACGTTTTCAAGTGTCATTCTCCCATTCGACACAGTTCCTCTACCGGTAATCCTTCCTCCGCTTTCACCAGCAAAACTAACTCTAGCTCCCTGAACAGGTTTTAAGTCTTGCAACAAGTGTTTGTTGCCTGTCATGTGCCTGGAACAGCCGCTATCTACAATCCAAAGATTGTTTGCAGCCCTGTTCAACTGTTCCTGCACAATAAAACAAAGAGTTAGAATCTTGGGACCCAAGACCAATTGGTCTTGGATCGATACGTCCCGTACCCTGGCTTTCTTAAGTTAGCATCAGGATAATTTCTGTAAGTCCTGTTAGGGAATCTCCCTGCAGATTGTGTGTAATGCCTTCCAAACCTTTGAGAATTGAAGGTGTTATATCTTGAGGTTTGGTTGTAAAACTGAGGTTGGTTTTTATGAAAACTTGAATTCGTTACATTTTGGCATTTTTTAAAGTTTTCATTTTTAGCAGTAACAAAATGACGCTTATACTCAGTTTTATTTGGCTTTACACCTCTTAATTTCGGCTCCAGAGGGCAATCTGCAACTAAATGCCCTAATTTGTTACATCTAAAGCAACACCGACTCTCCAATTTCTTGTCAAATGTTGGTTTGGATGTAGAGGTAGTGTTACCAGCCGTTCGTCTCACATAAGGTGGGACGTACGGATTGAGTGGAGAACTCTTTTTAGAAACTTTATTTGTATCTCCATCGGTGGGTAACCCTACCTTCTCTTTTGTCTGATCAGATTCGGACAACTTATCCGAATCCGATGAGACTGGACTCGAAACAGAAATATTCACATTAGAAACTTTCGAACTTGTTTCTCCACAGCTAACACTTGGTTTTACACTTGTAATCTTGATTGGAGTTGTCTGAGGAACTTCGAAATCGACAGATTTCTGAACACTCGGATTATAAGTATAGTTGTGGTTAAAGGGTGGTGGAACTTCATTATATCCGATTCCTCCCCTCTTTGCAGAGGTACCTGGATCACTCACGAGGTGATCAAGGATGGCCGAGGAATTCCTGAACTGCTCAAGTTTGCGGTTCAGTTCCACCACCTTTACCTGGTGGTCAGCAATCTGTTTATCTCGATCAGCAATCACTTTAGTTTTTTCCTCCAAAACTTCATAACTAAGATCAATTATTTCAATTTTCTCAGCAAGTTTAATTTTTAAGCTTTGAACGTCTTTTTCACATGCTTTTATTTTAATTTTATAACTCGTTTCTCTTGCTTTCGTAAAATGGTGATCTTCTTTAATAGTTTTAAAGTCAGCATCTAAATGGACATACTGATCAGTTATTGTTTTAAGTTGCTCAGACAGATTCTCACAACTAGTACAAATAGTTTTAGGACTTACCTCGGAGCGATTATCCTTGTCATCTGCCATGAAAGCTGTTTCTTCTTCAGTAGCTTTCTCAATTCCTTCAACCTTCTCACATTCTTTCACTTCAGCCTCAGCCATGTTCGCTTGTTCACCAGAACCACATGAATGCGAGTTCCAGTTGTACTCACCTGCTTCTCTGGTCAACATGGCGTTAATCTCTCTGTTAACTCCAGAATGTTGTGTAGGTCGACCTTGTCCTCGTTCAACCCTCTCATTTCTGCATTCCTTGGCAAAGTGCCCGTACTGCTGACAATTATAGCACCTTACCTTGGATTTGTCGAACCCGGGCCGACCACCAACAAATTTTCTTCCAGTTTTGTTCATAAAACGTTTCACACGCCTCACAATCATTGCCATTTGCCACTGCAAATCCATCTCCTCCAGATCATCAGCATCGATCTGATCGTAATCCTCATCAAGAGCAGCAGGGTCCACAATCTTCCCCTGGATGTAGTTTTCATAGGAAGCAATAAATGATGCATAGACTGCAAACTGCTCTTCAGCAGATTTTACACTCATAGGCATCTTGGAATAACTATTGCTAGATGCATTTGCAGAAAAACTACTTGTGGATGCTTGAGGCTTTGAAGTACTAGATCCTCCAGCAACGAAACATACATCACCATTCGTGTTTACAGAAACTTTTCCTTCATGAGACAAGTCAGAGCCTGACTCCCCTTTCGAGTAAAAGGCAGCAGATTCAGGCCTTGAACTTGAGCCTGAGTTAACCTTAGCACCATACATACCAGGGTCTTGTATCTGATCTGTTGGTGTTTCCTTTCGAACCATATTAAGCTCATAAGTTCTGAGCTTGTTTACTGCCGTTTCAAGATCACAATTTGGAAAGTCTCTGTCTTCCCTCATAAGGACGGTGTACATTTCCCACTTCGGTGGGAGAGCATCGAGAAGCTTTTCAACGATCTCTTCTTCTCGGTAAGCAATTGAATAATTGCTGAGCTCTATCATTAGATGATAGTATCTGGTGATAATATCATCCAGTGATTCGTTCTTCAAAAATTTGAAAACGGAGAACTGGGTTTTTAAGAGTTTGATCTTTGATGCACGTATACCCACATTCCCCTCGAATCTATTTTCAAGAGCATCCCAAAGCTCTCTCGCAGAAGTGTACTTTCGGAACGTATGGAGAACCTCTTGAGGAAGTGCCATTGTTATCGCAGCATGGGCCTTGCTTTCGGCCTCGTACATTTTCTTCTCTTCGTCCTCCATTTTGCTGTACTTCTTAACCACATCGCGACCTTCGTATTGCGCAGTTGGAGGGATATATCCATCCTGGATGCACACCCACATTTTGGCATCCTGGTATTTGATGTATTGGATGAATCTGTCCTTCCATGCCACGAAGTCAGTTCCCTTCATCAGCCTCGGGGCCTTAGTGGCAGACCCCCGCTTCTACTTCCATCTTGACCAAGTCGGAGATATTGATCGACGACATCCTTGCAAAAACCTGAAAAACCTGGAAAAACAAAAAAATATTAAAACAGCTCAGTTGGCGAAGTTAAGAATAACTTCGCTTGAAGGTTAACTTCGCTGAAAGAGAACTTCGCTGAGATCTTAAATTCGCTTGATTTGGACGAAGTTAAGAATAACTTCGCTTAGCTCTGGCGAACTTATGAGTTGAGCGAACTTGGGTTTGAAGCGAAGTTGCGGATAACTTCGCTAAGGCGAACTTATGAAGTGAGCGAAGTTGTAGTTAACTTCGCTAATCCTTATATCTTCGCCAAAAACCCTAATTCCAGCGACGGCAACTTCGCCTGAAGAATGGTAACTTCGCCCGATGAACGGTAACTTCGCCCGATGAACAGGGAAGTTTGTTCAGATCTGTTTTCGTCAATCCAGCAGCTCCCGATCAATGCAAAGGCTTGAAAATGACTGTCAAGCACTAGCAAAACTCAATCCCAACAAAAACACGTCCCGCGAATAGGTCAAACGAGACGTTTTCTACACCCGCGTGAAATCCCGAACCTCACAATCGAGCCGATTAGCTCTGATACCAATTGTAGGTTCCTGGACGGATCGTACACGGGATGTCTCTAACAACGCAGGTGCGGAATCCCTGCGTAGGTAGATACGAGTGTAGAGTATATAGAGATCGAACACACAAGCAATAAACCAACCACGTTATATAGATAACAAACACGTGACCCGAGGTCACCGTTACAGACTATGACACGTAACTCGGTTACTGAAAACTGAAACGAAAACCCTAAACGAACAACTTTAAACTGTTTCGTCTGAAACAGTATATAAACACGACAACTTCGCCACAGGCGAAGTTGTCAATAACTTCGCTGATTCAACAAGTTCGCCATAGCGAACTTGTTGACAACTTCGCGCATTACAAAACAAACATAAACAAAACATAATTACATTACAGACTCGATTACAAATGCTAGACTATGAACTACTGACATACATGTACCAACAATTACAATATAAAAGCAAAACAAAAGAACCCTTCCTAGTTCCGATAGCAACAGTGGGCAGCAAGAAAAGAAGAGAAAAAGTTTTTTTTTGTGAGCTTTGTTGATTGTAGCAGCCGCAAGGAGATCGTAGGACAGCAGCTACGGGTCATCTTCATCAAGAAACTCAGCCATAATCCATAGTATAACACCCATACACTTTGTTTTCTTGTTCAAGATTCTACTCTTTTGATTTTGCTCTTTAAAGTTATTTCTTTTTACAACTGAGTTGAAGATTGAATTGTGTGTGATCATAGTTGATTCTTGGATGATTTTAATTATGTTTTGGTTGAGTTTAATGATGTGTATATTAATTGTTTGCTGCTGTCCAAAATTCATGTTAGGTTAAAATTGTTAGTTCTACCTAGGTTAGATGAATATTGTTAGGTTTTAGTGAGTAATATGGATTGTTGATCATCATGACTTGATTTGTTAATGAAGAGTTTGGTTTAACATTAAATTAGGTTGTGTTTAGTGGCTGTGTTTTGAATAATTATACTCATATACCTCTTGCTTTGATTGATTGAATCGGTTTTAATTGATTTTAGCTTGTTTGAACTCTTTACTATGTGTTTAGAGATTGTTTGCGGGGTGATCGACCGTAGGGTTTTAGTGCGTATGTTAATTAGTTAAAATCAGTGGGTGAACACCTTCTTAGAGACCGAGAGGTGATAGGAAGTAGGGTCGTCTCATAGCTTTTACTTGTTAGGATTAGGATCGCGCGAGAGCGGGTTTGGTTCTTGTCGTGTTTGGGTTTGGGGGCGATTATTTGACCTAGTTTAAGTTACACTAAATGGTTCCTCTATCCTTGGTTGCGTAGTATTCGTCTCCATTAGGGTAGTGTGTCGGTGAGACCGAGAGGAGAGTCGACATTAGAATACTTTAGCAATTCGTTTCCCAGTTTGTTCCTAAAATCAACTAAGTGTAAGTTAGGCTTTGTTAGTGAGACCGAGAGGAGATCTAACTTTCTTGAGTGAACCTTAGTTGTGACATCCTTAGATACCGGTGTCGTGAGATTCTACTTTCCATTAGCTTATTTGTTGGTGCATTTTGTGACCGTCGCTATACAATTCTGTTCAGCAGAAACGGAGTACGAAGTTAGAACAACTTCGCCATAGGCGAAGTTGTAACAACTTCTGCCATAGGCGAAGTTAGAACAACTTCGCCATAGGCGAAGTTGTAACAACTTCGCCTACTGGCCCAAGCCCAAGCCTGCGAAGTTGTTTTGTCTATATATATATGTGTCTTGTTTAGGTTTGAGTATCCAGAAAATTAGAGTATTGTGTGTTCAGTTCAAGTAGCTAGAGAGAAACAGAGAGACAGAGTCGTGTGGGACGGCCCGAGGTAGAGCTTACCTCGGGTCGGCCGTCATTTGTTTTCGTGTTTGGTATGTAACGAGTTATGATTATTATATAAAAGATCTACAGATGTGTTTATCCCATTCGTGTGTTTGTTCGTGTGTTTGTATGTGTGTAATCGTGTTCTTCGTCTTCTACACCATTAAACGAGTCTAGGAGGATTCCGCACTCCTAGACCTCGTGCGGATCTCGTATCGGTCAGCGACGCCCCGCGGGGACCTACAAGTGGTATCAGAGCCTTAGGCTCTTATGCTATGGTTCGAGATCTGCGTTTTGGTGTTTCTGGCACGTTTCTGATGCGTTTTTGGCCGAACAGCCGCCGCAGGCGAAGTTATGGGGTTCAGGCGAAGTTGTCGCTTAAATTTTAGGGTTTAGGCGAAGTTATGAACATGCGAAGTTATGAACAGGCGAAGTTATGGACAGGCGAAGTTAAGGAGGGGTGAAGTTGACTTTTAGGCGAAGTTGACTCTAGGCGAAGTTAAAAAAAAAATTAAAAAAAAAAAAATTATTTGGAGTTTTCGTCTGTATGGCCAGGTGTATACGATTATTGTGAGACCGAAGACATTGTTTCGTCAACGAGTAAAACTTGTTATCTCTTGGTCTTACGTGTGAACAAATACGTGTCAACTCTGGATATGGAGTTGAGGTTGTGAATGGGATATTGATTGAAACTGGATATTGACACATATTTGGGTGTTTGTGGGCAATGAAATAGTTGTTGTTCGAGGTTGACCAACTGAAGAAAGTCAAATTGAACTGAAGGTTTTTGTCATTACTGGATTGCGGTCAGAGCATATTATTTATGTTATTTTCAAGGAGTTCGAGAATTGGATCCTGAAATGTGATGCTTATTTATTAAAGTGAAAATTCTGGAACAAGTTGGATTTAATCGGGAATTAAAGTGTTTATGTTCTTGATCGTTATCCCTGGTGATTGAAGATGCTTCGGATTAATTAATGGTCATGTGTGTTAGATTCTGTCAAGGTGGTTTTGTGATGAAATTGATCACTTGATGTTGTGTAGTTGAAGATTAAACCTTATCGTATGCCGACGTGTTGGTGAAGTTGTGGAGGGAGCCCAACTTCACGTGTTGGTGAAGTTAGAAGAACTTCACGTGTTGTGAGGTCAGAAGGACTCACGTGATTGGTTGAGATGATCAATTAGGCATGGGGATGCATGCATTTCAAAGACCTCAATCTATATAGTCAGAGAAGCTTACACTGAAGGGGAGATCTGATATGGAAGACGCTGGGTGATTGGTAGATTTGTGAAGCTACAAGACAGTTTCAGACACGGCTGGTTGAAGAGCAAACAGAAGATCATCAGTTAAGAGGGAGTCTGTTGGTGCATGTTTTGTAACAGATGATCTTTTGTGTTTGTTAGAATTGAGAACAACGGTCAAAGGGGAGTCTGTTGGTGCATTTTGTGACCGTCGCTATACAATTCTGTTCAGCAGAAACGGAGTACGAAGTTAGAACAACTTCGCCATAGGCGAAGTTATAACAACTTCGCCTACTGGCCCAAGCCCAAGCCTGCGAAGTTGTTTTGTCTATATATATATGTGTCTTGTTAAGGTTTGAGTATCCAGAAAATTAGAGTATTGTGTGTTCAGTTCAAGTAGCTAGAGAGAAACAGAGAGGCAGAGTCGTGTGGGACGGCCCGAGGTAGAGCTCACCTCGGGTCGGCCGTCATTTGTTTTCGTGTTTGGTATGTAACGAGTTATGATTATTATATAAAAGATCTGCAGATGTGTTTATCCCATTCGTGTGTTTGTTCGTGTGTTTGTATGTGTGTAATCGTGTTCTTCGTCATCTACACCATTAAACGAGTCTAGGAGGATTCCGCATTCCTAGACCTCGTGCGGATCTCGTATCGATCAGCGACGCCCCGCGGGAACCTGCAGAAATAAATTGTTCGAGATTGTTGAAGAGGTTGTGATCGAGGATGTGTTTGAACCTCAAAATAAACACAAGGAAATGAATATTCCATTTTCTAATCACATCTTATGTGAACCTCATGAATTTGATGAGGTGGTGTATGGTTCAAATGTTGGTAATACCAACAACTAAAAAAATTAAATCAAAGAAATCCGAAAAGCCAACAATTTCTGACGAGGATTTGATTCGATTCATTAATCCTTCTTGTGGTAAGGTAAACAGAAGTTGTGTGTTTAAATTAAAGGGTGTAAACAAAGTTTTTGAAAAGAAAGACATTCCTCTACACTTGATCAAACCAGAACTGATCGAGAGTGTCTTTCAGAATGAAACGTCAGGTTTACATGATCTTGAGCAAGCTTTTGAAAGATCTAAATTGTTAAACAAGCCAATGATTAAGCCAAGTTTGAAACAAAAATTAAAAACTATCAAACCTGTAATGTTTGTTAGTTCTACTAGAACTGACACTTTACAAAGTTTCTCTAATTCTTGAAATTTGGAATTTTACAAAAAGAAAAAGGTTGTGACCTTTGACGATTTGGATAATGTTAAAGTCACAAGTGATTTTATTCAATCCAATGTCGCACAATTGTTTGTTACACCACAATGTGTGTTCGTGGATATGGGAACTTGTTTCTTATGTGGCGAACGTGGGCATGTTATAGGAAATTGTGGAACAAGGAAATTGAAGAATGTCAATCCTGTTACCAAGGAACAACCTAAAATCATTCCTGTGGTTAAGTTAACGAGACTCACATAATGTTTCATGATGTGAACCCACACAAGGTGGTTCATATTAATGATAACATAGTCAATTTAATTCACAAAGTATTTGTTTCTTCACAACCACTTTGCAAGAACATTGACACAAATGTGATCAAAGATGCATATCTGAGACGAAAGTCGAAGAGACTCATGATTTATTCACAAGATCATGGATCACAATTGGGTCAACTGATATTAATTTGAAAGATAAACGAAAGAGGTGCCCAAGACTGAGGCCTAGGATGCCTTTTGTCTAATCATGTATTTTGAATGTGCAGAGTTTATCCAAGACTATCCCGGAAGAAAATTGGATTATGGATAGTGGATGTTCTCATCACATCACCGACAACATTAACCCATTAACCAATGTGAAGAATATCCAAGGGGGTTATGTGGCTTTTGCGGGTAATTCCAGGTGCATGATAACCAAAGAAGGCAATGTGTCAAACGGTAGTATTATGTTTAAAAAAGAATATTTTTGTGACAAGGTGGATCACAATTTGTTTAGTGTTTCTCAAATTTGTGACAAAAAGTATGCCACCGTCTTTACCGACAAGGAGTGCATAATAATCAAACCAGGTTATATCATTCTAGAAGACATGGTTGTTACGCGATCTCCTAGGTCGAATGATATTTATGTACTTAATATAAGAACTAAATTATCGACTTCAACCTTTGTCGAAACGTACTTTATCTCTAAAGCAACTGAGAAAGACTGATGGCTAAAGATTTAGTGGAGAGAGATTCACTAAAGCATTTCAAGTTGACCGATCAATGTGTTGCATGCAAAAAGAGAAAACAAAAGAATAAGTCGCACCCAACAAAGTTATTTAATTCCACTAATACTCCACTTGAACGACTTCATATAGATTTTATAGGTACTATGAATCGTATGAGTATTGCTGAAAACTAGTGCTGTTTAGTCGTGACTGATGACTATTCAATGTACTCGTGGGGTGTTATTTATGAGTTCTAATGATCAGGCACCTGTACGTGTTCATAACTTAATCACAAAGATAAAGTGAGACGCATTCAGAGTGATAATGGTTCAGAGTTTAAAAACACTGTATTGGACTTTATATGTATTCAGAAAGGTATCCATCGACAATACGTTGCTCCATATGTACCACAACAGAACGATGTTGATGAATGGAAGAATTTAACATTGATGGAAGCATCAAGAACTATGCTTGGAGATTCAAAGCTTCCTATTCAATTCCGGAATGAACTGTGAATACTGCTTGTTACACGCTCAATCATGTTCTTGCCGTTAAGAAGCTACAAAAGACAAGTTATGAGCTTCTCAACAACTACAAACCTAATCTAAAGTTCCTTGAACCTTTCAGGTGTCCTTGTACAACGTTAAAACGTGATGTGGGAAAATTCGATGAGAAGGCTATTGAAGATTATTTTTAGGTTATGCATTGCCTAAGAAGCGAGCCTTTAATTTTTTCGGGTTGTGTAGTAGATTGGTACCATGTAGATTGTCAAAATTACACTAAACCTGCTGCTGGCAAGGGTCCTGATTGGATGTTCGATTATGAGGGATTATTTAATTCATTTACTTCCTCATTTGAAGAACCAAATGAAGATTTGGTGAGTGCTTACTTGGAAGATCAAATGTTTTCCACACCACGATCTTGTAATGATGATGATACTGCTGACCTTAATCATCCTGAAACATATGATAATGTTTCTATATCTTCGGATGATTGTCATTTGTTGATTCTTCTTCTTCTCCATTTGTTGAGAATCCCGATGTTATTGAAATACTTGTTCGGGAATCATCTCATACTGTGAATGAGATTGAACCTGAAGAGAATCTAAATAATTTAAATGCTCATGCTGTTGTGTCTATTAATCCGAAACTTCGGATTAACACGTATCATCCTCAGGACAGCATCATTGGTGATCTGGATGTAGGCGTTCGTACACTACATTAGGTTACTAGTGCAAATGCTACATTAGGTTGCTAGTGCAAATGCTACAAATGTATCATGCTGATATGTATTCATCAGAAATTATAAGTATCGCTCGATATACTTTCTTCTGATCTCAAATGGAGCCGACAAGTGTTCGTATGGCACTTGAAGATTCTTCGTGTGTTTAGGCAATGAAGGAGGAATTGAAACAGTTTATCTGACTGGGTGTATGGGATCTCAACCTGATTGGGTTAAGAAGTCTATTCCGACTAAAAGGGTTTTTAAATGTAAGAAGGATGACCGTTGTGTCATTGTGAGAAATAAAGTGTGTTTAGTCGTGCAAGGGTTTCATCAGCAAGAAGGCATAGGTTACATCAAGGTGTATGCTCCTGTTGCAAGACTGGAGGCCATACGTATATTTTCTGGCCTATGAAGCCTTCAAGAACATTAAAGTATATCAGATGGGTGCTAAAAGTGCGTTTCTTAACGGGGAACTTCATGAAGAAGTGTTCGTGAAACAACCACTTGGTTTTGATGATCCTGACTATCCAAACCGTGTTTACTGTTTAAACAAGTCTCTTTATGGTCTACACCAATCCCCGAGAGCTTGGTACTACATGCTTGCTGACCATCTTACGGATAGTGGCTTCAAACGAGGAACTATAGATTGTACCTTATTTCACAAGACTGTCAGAGAAGATCTGCTCCTTGTTCAGATTTATGTCGATGACATTTTATTTGGCTCAACAAATGACAAGCTTTGTAAGGACTTCAAAAAGTCTATACAGACCAAGTTTGAGATTAGTTTGATGGGGGATATGAGTTTCTTTCTAGGGTTGCAGGTTAAACACGAAATATTCATCCATCAGACGAAGTATGTGAACGACGCCTTGAGCCGGTTCAAGATAACAGCCGGAAAAGTCCCTTCTACTCCTCTTCCTGTGGGTCACAATTTGTCATCGGACGAATTGGAGGATACCGTTGATCCGACCCCTTACCGAGCTTTGATTGGTTCATTAATGTACTTAACTGCATCGTGTCCTGATAGTATGTTATCAAGCGAGTCCCCGAGTGACTCATCTGGCGGCAGTGAAACGTATATTTCACTATCTGAGGGGTAATCCTGACATCGGGTTATGGTATCCCAAGGATGAGAGTTTCGATCTTACTACTTTTTTCGATTCAGATTATGGAGGATGCAAGATCAACTTCAAGTCTAAAACAGCGGGTTATCAATTTCTAGGAGGCCGACTTATTTTCTGTTAGTGTAAGAACGGTCTCCGCAACAACCGCATAATCCAAATACGTGACAGCCTTGAGTTGCTGTTCATAGGTTTTATGGATCCAGCAACACTTTCGGGATTACCGTTTGAAGTTTCTTACTACTCTCATTTTTATTGATAACTCTGCTTCTATTTGTATCACGAAGAACTATGTGCACCACTCTAAAACGGAACATACTGATATTCATTATCATTTTAGCCGTGACTGCTATGAAAATAAATTAATTGATATAGAGAAGAAGCGCACGGATTATTAGAAGGCAGACCTTTTTACCAAAGCAATTGATAAAACAAGATTTTAAATTTTTGCTTGGTATAAGCGGTTTAAAATCTCTTGCCGATATCTCTAAGCTTGGATAATCATTTTTTTTGTACAGTTTTTGTTTTGTTTTTATTTCTTTAATATTTTGGTTTTTTGGGGAGAAAATGGGAAAATACAAAAATATTGTGCTTACAGTTTGTACTGAGATAATCCAAAAAAATTCAAATATTTCAAAAATAGAAAAACATTAAATAGTTGTGCTCCTCAAAATGAGTTTTTGAAGCAAAAAGAGAATATGATAGTATATTGGTCATTTTATTTTGAAATTTCAGTATAAAAATAGGCTTAAAAGACTGAGTGTTTAACTGTATTGGTGCTTCGGTAGGTCTTAAACAAACAACTAGGATAAAGTATGTGATATAAACATAAATATTGCCATATTGAAAGAGGTGTTATTCTCTTCCAAAGTCTTGGTAATAAGGCAGAAATGTAATAGCCTGTCATACACAAGCGCTATGTCTGTTTGATCACCAAAAACAAAAATTCTAAATAAAAGCATTTAGTTAATAGTTAACACTTCAATGGTATATGGTCTTATGGCCTCAAATCATGTATTGATGGGATGCATCAGGTTTCTGGATACTGTGAGTCTTTATGCAGTTTATTATATGGGTATTCATAATCTAAATATTATATTTCTTTAAGAGCGAACCCTAAGTCAATAAACTTGATCATTGTTGTACTTCGTACAAATTCATTACTGACTTGATCAAACACGCTGTGAATTATACATTGTTCCTCCCTTGTGTTCGTCTTAATACCAATAAGAAACGGACCCCAGGGGATACAATGTCTGTAAGCCATACAGATGAATTCATGCATACTCATTCACAGTAAAGGAAGCTTGGTGTATTGCCTGATAACGGGGGTATACCTTGTAATGGGGATTATTTGCTAAGATTGTTCAAAAACTATAAAATCATATATTTTGATCAGCAGGCATAATGGTTTAAGTCAAGTTGGAGTGACATGGTAAAAGTCAAATTAAGCCGATATTGAGATTATAGGCTGATAGTTTCTGATATCTTGTGTCTGAATTGAATCCTAAACATATCACAGAATTACTTGAAAGTTTGTTATAAGATTTAAGTAGACAAAAATATCAATGACTGACTTATCGCCAGTCATAATAATGCCAAAGAATAAACCTATTATGGAGGATTTCTTGATCAATATGACTCTCTGCTCAACTTACAAAAGTATGTACCGCTTTCGTAGATTAAATTTCATACTAGTTTTAGTTTTAATTCGAAAATATTCAAAATACAAAAATATTTTTTTTCTGCTTTATTTTCGATTTCCGAGCTAAGGGGTAATTTTGTAAAAGAAAAATACAAAAAGGTTTCCCCAAGTTTTTAAGTTATGTGTTTTTATGTAAAATATGTTAAGGTATTATTTTTTACCTTTGGAGGTAATTTTTTAAGGTAAAAAGTTATCAAAATTTGGTTTTTAATACTTATTTAATCAATGGAATGGTAAAATTATAAATCATGTTTTCCTTTTTTATTAATTTCATTCCATTCCATTCGTTACACTATTGCACTGAATGGAGCACATTCGTTAAAGTTAATCCTAACGAATGATGGTCATTCGTTATATATTTGATAACAAATGGGACCATTCGTTATTACTTCATTCGCTTCCGCTGGTCTGATAACGAATGAGCATCATTCGCTATATTAAGATAACGAATGACTAACGGATAATAATTTGTTGGTTGATTCGTTACTTTTCTTTAGCGAATGGACACAGGATTGAATGGTCATTCGTTAGTATAATACTAATGAATGGAACCTTTCGTGCATATGGGTTTGCATGCAAACAGTGCACCATATAAAACCCAAATGAAAACGAATGGTCTTCATTAATCTACCTCAATATTAATTGTTTACCTAAAGATACTCAGGCCAAATTATCCAGAAATTTTAATCATCTTAAAACTCGTTTTTGTTTATCGAACTATGTTCCTAAGGTATATACGAGTCAAACGATATCAATTTCGTTGTTTCAGTTTAACAATTGATAGGCTATTTAGGGCTTCAATTGAACAAATCAAGATTTAATCAAATTAACATTTTAATCATCAATTTTTGATCTATTTATTGATTAGGGTTGGTTTCTTATGTGAATACGAGTCTATTGATATCAGTTTTAGGCTGATTCATGGTCTTTTAGGCTTGATTGATTTTTGAACTGCCTGCTTTAACAAATTGCCATTCAAATCAATTTGAACTTTGACTTTTTGGAGTCAAAGTATGATATATATATCTGTTCATACTCATTATGTGTAACAAATGGAAGTTCCATTCGCGTATAAAGTTGACGAATGAACTCATTCGTGTGTTTTGATAACAAGTAAGCACATTCGTGTATAATGTGTAACAAATATGATCATTCGCTATCCTTTTAAAACAATTCATTCATTAAGTTAACGAATGAGATCATTCGTTATGATACCATATAACGAATAAAACCAATCATTATGGAATACTTAATGAATGAGATACATAACGTTGAACAGATTGTATAAACTTAAATGTAATGATTATTTTTCACTAAATATATGGTGAAAAATGTATAAGTTTAGTATATGGTGTTCGTTTTTACTAATGCTCGGGTTTATCACAGTTATGGCAGATGAACAGATTATCGATGCACCTACTCAGGAGAATCTGGTAGCACAAGCACATAAAGCACCTTAGATACAAGAAGCACCACAAGCACCTCAAGTTCAAGAAGCGCACACAAGTTAAAGCTTCACATGCCGTTGCTGAATTAGCTTACGAGAAGAAGCACAACATCTGTGCGTTCTTGCTCGATGATTTTGTGGGACGAGATATATTTTGGGGACGTGATTTCTTTCTTACGTCGCTCAAGTATACGTTATGCAATCTTTGCTGATGTCCTAGTGTATTTTAGCATTATCCTTTCACTTTGGGATAATGCTAAATATGTCGATTCCGAGAAGCATATTGTAGCTGAAGTGCAGAACAAGAATATTGTGATCCACCCTGATGTGATACGCAAGGTCCTACAGGTTACTAATACCATAGATCATCCTTGTGTGTTTTATAAAGCTTTGATAAGAAGATTATATCAACGGTTGCACTACAAGGGCGAGCTGGATCAATCTCAATACAAAACGGCCTATTTATTTGAGGAATACAAATACTTGCTTCACGCACTTATTCATTGCGTATGCTTTCATGTTGCAGTACGAAAAGGAGGATTTGATGAATGCAGAATCATGTTGCAGTATGCTTTCGTGGCTCTTATTCTCAACAAGCCATTCAACTTTTCGGAGTTCATTTTCTATCACTTGAAAGTGAACTGCTTAGTTCGTCATCGCAAGAACAAGTTTTTGATGTATCCATGTTTCCTTTAGCTTATTATTGATGACTTGGTTCCTGATTTGATACGTGATGTTACATTGACGATGTAATGGTTTTGGATCATATAACTAAGGATATTATGAAAAGGATGAAGACGTATCGGAATCAGACTCTAGAGAACGGACCAAGGTACAAGAGGTTAATAGGTCAATTGGCGAGACCTGCTTATGTATGTCCACCTAATGATCGTTGGATTCATGATGATTCTGATTCGGAACGTGAAGGTGGACCAGGTGGGAACGATGATGGTGGTGACTGAGGAAATGGAGGAAATGGTGGGAATGATGGTGGTAATATGGTCGTTGAAATAGCTAGTTCTAAGGATGCTCAACGTAAAAGAAAGGGTAAAGAACAGATGAAGGAAAAGCCGAAGAAGATGAGGACCCGTAGGGGTGATGGTGTGGAGATTGGTCCATTCATACCAAGGTCATCCGATCCGCAACAAACACCAGTGGTTTCTGCTGTTGTTAGTAACCCGGCTATTACCTTGATGACCACGACATCTTCTGATCCGAGATTTGAAACGATTCCTCAATCAATGCTATCTTTAATGTCAACATCTCCTGCTTCTTCTATAGCAACAAGTCTAACGCCGATGCCAACAACGATTCAACCTATGGACTCTTTCTTATATGGCATTCAATTGTCCACAAGGCCCAATGTAGCTACTCCTCCAACATGGTTTAATTTGCTTGTTCCTCAACAAATGGCTATGTTGTTGAACTTGATACACCTTCATAAAAATCAAATGGCTGTCGATCGTCAGTTTCAAGAACAGATGCGGTTGGATCAACGCAGGATGGTAAGCCACATCTCTTATTGTCAATGAGAGAATTGTGAGCTATGGGCATTGGTAACTGCTCAGGGGGAGAAGATGAAGAAATAGGATGACGTTATCCTTTAGCTGACCAACAATGGTGATACACTAAAAAAGCTGAAAGGTAGTGATGATCAAGACCCTGACGCAGGTGCTAGTGGTAGTGAGCAGCAACTAAATACCGATGCGTCTGGTGGTTCTGCTAGTGTTGATGCTGAAGGTTGTTACAAGGAGTTGGTAGTGTATCAAGACACTACTAACGTGCAACCTGTTGAGTCTATAAAGGCCAATACGGTTTTATTTATGGACAACGTGAAAGGCATCGTGATGAGCGTGGCTAATGCATATGAAATCGAGGAAGGAGAATTTGTTGATCATTTGTTATCCCGAGATAAAATCTCGTTACTTATCAGTTTGAATGACGAAGAGTTGGATGTGTTGGAAAATGAGGAGGACGTTGAGGTTATTGATGACGACGAGGTCAGGTTTGAGACGAGTGTCCCGGCTCGGGATACGTTGTTTAATTTTGATGACGTTGAGGTTGAAGATTTGACAGTTGAGGAGTATCCCGATATGTACAAACGTACTAATACATATCAGGGTATTCCATTCTTTACGACAGAAAAATATACAAGCGGCCGAATAACATCTTGGAAAGAAGAAGAACAAGGAGAAAGTATCGGAATCTGGATCAGGTTCAAGGGATCCATCTTTCGAGGGCATGTTTAGGCATAATAAGGTTCGACTCATGAAACTTATAAATGTCTTAAGGTATAAGGAGCAAGAAAATGATAGGCAGATCAAGGCTCACGTTACTGCTCACCAGATGACGACATTAAAGTTGTGAAGACTGTCAAAGGTGATATTGTTTCTTGGGTTTTTCATTCCGATCTTAAGGTATGTATAATCAAGTGGGAACAGGTTATTCAATACTATCAATATATCACCGATGTTCTTACTTTGCCGAGGTGGGACATACGAACGTTGTGAAAAGGTAGTTCGTAAATCGAGGTGCTGATCAAATGGCTGGTTGGTTTCATCAACATTTGCTGTTTGAGGTACATCACGGTTTTAATTTTTTTAAACCACAGGTCCCTACTCATAAATATATCGACGAGATTGATCCAAGGAATGGTTGTAGAAAGCTCATATTAAAGGTAAAGCCGCCACGGACTTTAAAGCGTGTACCAGTAAAGACTTTCCCCCAAAGTCTTTACAAGACATTCAGTCAGATGTATTTTGACAACTGCACTGGTGAAGCTGTTATTGTACTTGGTACAGGATTCAAGACGGAGTTCATTCGAGTAATCAACCCGATGTGATGGTTAACTAAGTGGAATCGACAACGATGCATTATTCAAGGACGAAATCCGGTTTGCAGATATGAAGGATAACGATCTTGCTATGCAATTCTAACGCGTGATACGAGTATGTCATGCGTTCGGGATTCATAGTTGCGTTGACTGGAAGACCAAAATATTTTCGTAACGGGAGACAAAGAGCATGAGACGAGGGGGAGTTTGTTAGTGCATATTTTTTGTCGTCTCGGTCTTTGTTTATCAGTTATAATATTTTATTATTAATGTAATGGGCATTTTCGTAATTGTGTATGCCATTCGTTATGGTTGTTCAACAAATGTGCCCATACGTTATGTTTATTGGCCATTCGTTAAGAAATTTATAACGAATGAGCCTATACTCTAATATATTGTACCATTCGTTAGAGATACTTAACAAATGAGGTATAACGAATGAGTCATTCCTTATACTATAAATTAGTGTTAGGGAATGAAGAGGAATGAATCCCATTCGTTATGGAATGTATAACAAATGGGTATCGTCTTCTATATATAGTCTATCCATGTTCATTCACATGTTAATATATCAGAGAAGTAGATCCGTTAGTATGAATTGAAATCTTTCACATCTGTAATAGGTTTCTCAATTTTCTGTTCTATTTTAGTTTCAATAATATTTCCCATACATTTGGCATGTCGAAACTGACTTTGTCCCGTACATAGTTTCGGACCGACAAAACGGAACACTCGTTCAAGACTAATATTTGTGGTTTTGTTCGATAAAACTTCCAAGCTTGTCTAGATTCTGATTTCGTAAGACATCATATAAATATCTCATATTATGTACTTATCATAATCGAATTTGATATAATATCAAGTTCCAGGCCGGTGAAAGCCGAACGCTCGTTTAAAACACGTTAGGGTGTTTATGTCTATTCCTATTGGTCTAAGACCAAGAATTTATGATTATACAAATACTTTTCATGTCATGGACATGTTGGAGCTGAAATTGGTCAAATATTTAGTTTCGGGCCAATGAGATCTAGCACTCGGTAAACCCGTTTTGACATTTACATTAAGTTGTATTCGGTTAAAATATTGGTTTCACTTAGAATTTGATGTATAAAAGTTTTACTTTCCATTTTTACACATGGATAAATCAGAACCGAACTCGATCTAATATCGAGTGTCAGACCAATTATGGCCAATAATCATCGAACTTATAAAGTTAGTTTTTCCTTTTTTGGATTCATGCACCATACAAAGAATCGAACCCAATACTCCATTAGAGTTATATCTGATTAAACCATCTAAACTATATTGTCAGCATCATTTTTCCTGATGCTCCATTCTTATGATTTTATACATTTTTATATTTTTCAGATTACAAATTGACCCCAAAACCCGAAACTCAAGTTTGTTCATGTGTCATTGTTCTTTATCTTTTGACACATTCCTAATCCTAGACTCGTTTATTTCTAGGACCCGATTGCTGAAACTGAACCTTCTGATTCGACCGCTAGAAGATCGATTCGCCTATCTCGTTGTCACTTTTCCAAGTGAGTACTCACACTCACCTTTTTTACATTTAATACTTTTAGGGGTAGCATGCGTGATCGTATTCAAACCAACAAGTTTTAATACTACAAACATCATCCACAATTTCACAATATGTGCTCATATGAATTTTCGCTTAATTATTGTTTATGCTTATTATGATTATGTGCTTAAATGTTTAATTATTGTTTATGGTTTGACCTCATCTTCATCCGTAGTTAATGTTAAACACGTTGTAAGCCAGGATTTAGCCGCTAACACTATACATCAATACATTAACACGAGACGATACTTTAAACAAATACTATATAGATACTTTTATGTCTAGAGAGAATAACTTATGTCTAGAGAGAATCCAGTATGGTAACAGTACCTTGATAATTTTAGCTCGGATCTCTACCTACTGTGAAGGGGAACTGCCTATATGTAGGCCTAGGCCCCATTCTTTACCATCTCTAACGAATGGGGTATTCTCATCATGAATGAGCTCCCATTCGTGATATCTCAATAACGAATGGGGATTAACTTAACGAATGAGCATCCATTTGTCATATCTCCAAAAAGAATGGGCTCCTAACTTAATGAATAGACTACTCTAAACGAATGGACCCATTCACTATACAATCCATATCGAATGGCCATATTACATTAAACATAAAGACGAGACAATCATTCCTAAATGATCAGATTTTTCAATCTAATGACAAGACTCGTGTATTCTACAACACAATCAACCCATGCAAGAATTGTCCCCCTCAACAGAAGTAGTCCACCGAATACTTGTAGACAACATAGTCAGGATTAAAGTCCCTCAGAAAGAAGTAAAAAAATAGACACTCGTATCCACATAGTCAAGTTTCAATCTCGAACAAATCAATCAACAATCGAAGAGCAAATACAGTGTTGAACTCTGTCAAACGTCACTTTGCAATAAAGAATTACCACCCAAATTGAAGTAATTTTTCAAGAAACGAAGATGAAAGAAAAATAAAATCTTTTGAAAATTTTTATCTCCCCCTTTTCTTGACAAATTCGGCAATGTCTTGAACAATCTTCAAAACTCACTAATAAACTCCTTTTTAGTTTACTCGTGGTCTCCCCCTCGGCCAGTAGAAATGCGTAAAAAGTTGGTCGGAAAATATGTCGTCAAACTTTGCAAGAAAAGTACCCAATACATTAGGAATATCCCATAAAATTTTCATCTAAGAACATTTTTCTAAAATACTTTTTTTAACCAATAACGAAAGAGTATTCATTCGTTATCCGCAAACGTAAACATGATCACCATTCGTTAACCGGTCTCTCATTTGTTAAAATAGTGTCCTCATACGTTAAAAATATGTTCTCATTCATTACAATTGAAGGAACGAGCCACATTCGTTATATATAACAATCCTCATTCATTATAACCGTTCTCATTCGTTAAACATTTTAAACGAGTGACCTCATACGTTAAAATAACCACATTCATTATAAATTAACACCTTCATTCATTAAAACAGTTGAACGAATGAGGTCACATATATTAAATATCACATTCGTTTGATCCAATAATGAATGATCCCACATTCGTGTGATCCAATAACGAATAGGACCATATTCGTTAGACCCATTAATTTAAACACATTCGTTAAACTCATTAACGAATGGCCTTCAAACATTAACGAATGGCCTTCATTCCTTAACCACCTGTAACGAATGACCTTCATTCTTTAACCACCCATAACAAATGGCTACAGTAACTTAACGAATGGGTCGTTAAATTAGTTATTGTTCACCGGAAGAGCGTGAATCGCCGAAAAAGTTAGTTACATCGCCGGAAACTGCAAATTCAAGCTTCATCCTTGGCAGATTCATCAAAACATCATAAATAATCATGAAACTCACATCGAATATTCGGAATTCCATCAGGATCATGAATCTCTCATCAATTTAACTTAATATCTACTGATTTGTTCTAAATTTGATCAAACAATATCTTCTTTATCAAGCTATCAACAATGGTGAACTCTTCAATTCAATATAATTAACCACCAAAATACATTACTAAGGTTCGGATTCCATCTATGAACACGAATCAGACTTCAAATTAATTTAATCTTCACTAATTCATTCAAATTTTGACAAAAACGTACCAAAACTTGAAGAACACCATGAACATGTCTCTTACCAGATTTATACCTTAAGTTGAAATATCGAGAGCAACCGTCTACTATGATACCACTTTGTTAAACACGATACATCAATACGTTAACACGAAACAATACTTTAAATGAATACTTTATAGATACTTTAATGGTGATTACATTATGGATGGATAACTTATAATTAGAGAAAATTCGGAATGGTAACGGTTCCTTGAAAATTTTAGCTCGGATCTCTACCTATTGTGAATAGGAATTGCCTATATATAGGCCTAGGTACCATTCTTTACCATCTCGAACAAATGGGGTATTCCCATCACGAATGAGCTCCCATTCGTTATATCTCAACAACGAATGGGGATTAACTTAACGAATGAGCTTCCATTCGTTATATCTCCATAACAAATGGGTTCCTAACATAAGTAATAGCCTAGTCTATAACGAATGGACCCATTCGCTATACCCATTAGATATGCAATCCATAGAGAATGGCTATGTTACATTAAACATAAAGACTAGACAATCTCCAATATATTCGATCGGCTCTGGACAACAAATCATGCACTAACAGTTAAGTATGATCATACCCCCCCCAACTATTGCGGCTTTGTACTAAATAGAATATAACCTCATTTACAACCTCCTTGTAATATGGCTGTGGCCTATTAGAAAAAAGGTTCACTTATTTAATATACATATACAATGGTTGTTGCGATGCTCTTTTTACACATATGAATTGTGTCTTTGCCTCATTTATATATATATATATATGTATGTATGTGTGTATTACAAAACTAGTTTATTGCTCACCAACATTCTTGTTGATCAAATATTATTTTTATGTGTACTACAAGTTTATTATAGGTTGATTTTGATTATTGAAAACTTGTCACATAGATTGAACCTTTAGGATATTCTAATGAACTAAATATTGTTGTATTTGTTTGTAATTTGATCTTTTGAACAATCTGTACTTGATCTTGAGTGAACGAGATGAGTTGATTATTTATTATCACTTAATAGTGTGGAACCGAGATCTGATCGATTACGAACGTATTACTTTACGGATTTAGTCTATTGATATTAACACACTTAGGTTTGGATTGATAACGTTAATTGTGTGTAAGAGTGTGTGTTGAGAGGATATTTGGGCAGAGTAACAAGACGAATATGGGATAAAAGAGAACTGTAAACTGGAAAAAAATTACAGGGATATATATAGACGATGAGCTCAGACGTTAGAAATTCCCTAACAATGAACCTCATTCGCTATCTTACGTTAACTATCATTCGTTATTTAACGAATGAACATATGCGTTACCTTCAGTCGATAATATTTTGTAACGAATGTAGACGAATAAACGCGCGGAGCTCATTTGTTATTAGCTACTCTAACGAATGAGCCTTACATTAGCGAATGTAACTTTAATACCATTACCATAAGACCCCTATACATTATTATAATGGCAAAATACACTAAATAAAGATCGAGACAGAAAACGATGTATCAACAAACTCCCCCTCGTCTCTAGATCTTTGTGTCATCATTTTTTGAACATGCTAGTCTTCCAATCAGCACAATTATGTATCCCAAATGCCTAACATAAACGAACCACCCTTTGGAACTGGATAGCCTGCTCATTGTTGTTCACATTTGCCCATCTTGTCTAATTCTAGTATATCACTTCATTATCATATTCAAACAGGTTGACTAGCTGCATCGGGTCAATAACTCTTATGAACTCGGTCTTCACCCATTCCCAATACAATTACCACTTCTCCGATCTTGTTATCATAATACCACCAATTAAATTTCTTATAAAGACTTTGAGGAAATGTCTATATAGGAGCTTTCTTCAACGTATGCGGCGAATTACATTAAGTACTAGCTTTATCCAACTGGTATGCGAATCTTTCTCGTTGATATACTTACGCGTTGTTACTTGCGATTTGAAGAACTTAAAACAATAATTTACCTCATGTACCAAGTGTCTATAAGACCAATCAGCTAACTGATTTCCTCCACGGTTCATGAACGACTTGATAGATAACGCACGAACATCCCAACGTGGCCATGGTAAGCATGTCAGTAATATGCTTGAGGTACTAAACCCCATGCTCCCACTTCACAATGCATACCTTAAGATCAGGTTCGTACATCCACGAGATGATGCAACCTTTGACCGTCTTCATCGCTACAAACTTCTTCATTTGGTGTACTGATTCTCGAGCCATTGACCGTTTATAATCTTCATGTTCAGCATATCTCAGGGCCTCGATCATCTTTTTCATCTTGGACATCTTAAGTGTAAACATACCATCCAAAGCTTATGACTCAGTCTCAGATACTTTAGCTTTCCCCTTTTATTTTTCTTTCCCTTTCTTAGACGTTCTTCAGCTGCTTAAAAATGCTCAGACGTAAAGAATAGAATTCCTTCGTCATAGTTGTTGGACTGGGTGTATATATTAGGATATTCTTAAATGTCATGTCCTAAACCTCAACATCATCATAGTTAAAAGACGTATTCTCAGACGAAACACTCTTATCAAACCTCACCACCTCACTGTCCTCTACTTAACATCCTTATGCCTCTCCAGTTCATCCACCGCCTCTTCGTTAATTTAAGAAGCAAGGCGATTTGTTCCTTTGTTAACGAGTGGTCAACAAATTCACATTCTTTTATGTCATTGGCATCCACCACACACATTAAAATCTCTCTAACATCCACAAATAACACAATGCTCTCCTTGATAGAGTTCACAGGCGGCACATTAGTGAAATCATAAAACACCACTAATTGCTTCTTTGAGTTCCATTCAGCTGCAACATTTACAGATGATGAGTCACCACCACATGGTTGCTAATCAAATCCTCCAGCTTAGGATCCTTGTCATCATAATTGTTGGGTTTTAACAAGATTATCAGAGTGATAAAATCCTTATTTTACCAAAAATGCAGCGGATATAAAAGTTTTAAATCTTGTTAATATGATATGTATATAACCAATTTTAAACATGCAAAACCCAAACCCGGATCCAAATACGAATTACACACTATCAAATACATGCATGTCACTATAAGTCCATGCATGTTACTACTACCTTTCAATATGACAAAACCGGGTGAAAGAGATGATGATTGAAAGGTAAGAACTTGAATATGGAAGCTCCTCAAGCTAGCATACCCCAAGCTTCAACAACACACCACTTCAAGCTAGGATTTGCACTTGAAATTTTCTTCTTCTTTTCTTATGTTGGATGAAAATACCCAAGAGAGGAAGAGAGAAAAGTTTACTTGGAAATTATGTGTGTTATGAAAGAATGAAAGAGAAAGACTTGGTTTTATTTAAAGGCATCTTTCTCTCCACCAATAATAACCATTGCATGTCTCCACTCACCTTGCATGTCTCCACTCAAACATATAATAATATTACATTTGAAAGAGTTATTATCTTTTTCTTTTATAAAACTTTAAACATATATATATATATCCATACATATATACTTTTATAAGTTTATAACTTATAACTTATAAAACCTATTATATGTTAAGAGACATGCTTGGTTATTATTATTATTCACATATTGTTATTTAACCAACTTAAATAACACTATGTAATGTTCTTCCATAAAACATAAATCATCCATATGATTTGTTTATTACACAAGTACATTTTATTTAGAAACCCTTTTCCAAATAACTCAAGTGTTAATATTCATTTGTTATGATCACATCATATATGAACGAATATTATCGGTGTTTGTCTAGCTTGTTATTGGGTATGACCCGACATGGATCATAACGTACTAGCCACATCAATTTAATATGTCTCTTGGGAAGACCGAGTCCAACAATCTCCCACTTGCACAAGATACATAGAAGATTGATGCAAGTAGCAAATACCGCCTAACTACGGTTTACTACCCCTAATACGTATGACGAAGTGCCATTCAATAACATCATCCCTTTCAAGTCCCATACTTGAAAATGATTTAGGTGAAACTATAATTTATCCTTTTGCCACAAATGTCATATTAAATCCAGAGACACAGAGTGATCATTCTCTGTTGATTTAACTTGTCAGGCCTTAGACATTTAACTCTCAACGAATAAGAGGGACAAATCCCATATTGACTACATACGTCTCTCACTATCACCTTGTACTATACTTGAGCTTAGCCTTATGTACTGACATATTTCAGAGCAGCGAAGAACTAAGTCAAAGCATAATAGTCGATGAATATCAAGACCCAATATGTATCTCAGGTCGGAGGATACTATGAAGTTCGCCTTTACTCAAATTTACTTATGATCACAAATCCCAATGATTCCATGCAGTAAAATTGAGAGCGGGTCAGTCCAATATTTATCCCATAAATATCTATGAACCTTGGCAGCAACCCTTTGCTATATTCATACCTCATGAATATCTACCAATCCAAGTTCATAATAGTCTTACTTTCACATTTGTTCCCACAAATATGAACGACTATGGACGTTTAGAATAATTCAAATTATTCACGGATTTAAACATACTAAAATGGAACATAACTCAAGAACATGACCATAACCAAAACCATATGATTGAGTTAAAATAAAATTGTTCCAATATCCAAATACAAATTTTGATCAAATCCAATCACTAGAATATCGAAGTCCTAAGGCGCAAGTATGACTCTCATGCTTCGGCCTTTCAAGGAGTTTCGTGAGTGGGTCCGCAATGTTTTGATCAGTGTGAACTTTGCGAATACATATCTTTCCCTTTTCAACTTCATCCCTTATGTAGTTTAATCTCCGCTCAATGTGCCTAGTCTTTTGATGTGCGCGGGGTTCTTTGATTTGAGCAATCACACCCTCGTTGTCACAAAAGATCTCTAGAAGGTCCTGAATGGTACGAACCACTCCTAGATCGGCAATGAACATTCTAATCCATGCAGCTTCTTGAGCTGCCAGGGAGGCGGCGATGTATTCAGATTCAGTGGTGGATAAAGCTACCACGTCTTGTTTTGCACTCTTCCATGAGACAGCACAACAATTGAGAACGAAAACGTATCCCGATTGTGATCGACAATCATCTCGATCAGTTTGGAAACTCGCATCAGTGTAACCCTTTACAACGAGTTCCTCCTCACCAGAGCAAATATTAGAAACATATCCTTAGTCCTTCTAAGGTATTTCAATATGCTCTTAACAGCCATGCAATGGCTAGTTCCCGGATTTTGTTGGTATCGACTTGTCATGCTCAAGGCGCATGACACATCCGGTCTAGTGCAAATCATGGCATACATGATGGATCCTATAGCAGATGCATATGGGATACCACTCATTTTGTCTTGCTCATCCTTTGAGCTTGGACATTGAGAAGCACTCAACATCGTTCCTCTTTGAATAGGTACCAAACCTTTCTTAGAGTTTTCCATCTTGAACATTTTCAAGATCTTATCAATGTATGCACTTTGATTCAAACCTATCAACCGCCTTGATCTATCCCTATAGATTCTTATTCCCAGAATATAGGCGGCTTCACCAAGATCCTTTATGGAAAAACAGCTTCCAAGCCAGGCTTTCACACCTTCCAAGGTTGGAATGTCATTTCCAAACAGTAATATGTCATCGACATATAATACCAGAAAGGTTATGATGCTCCCACTAGCTTTCTTATACACACAAGTTTCATCAGCGTTTTTGATGAATCCAAATTTCTTAACTTCATCATCAAAACGGTGATTCCAACTTCTGGATGCTTGTTTCAATCCATAGATTGATTTCTTCAACTTGCATACTTTGTTAGGATGTTGTGGATCGACAAAACCTTCAGGCTGAACCATATAAACATCTTCATTAAGATGCCCATTTAGAAAAGCAGTTTTGACATCCATTTGCCGTATCTCATAGTCATAATATGCGGCTATGGCAAACAATATCCTTATAGACTTTAGCATCGCCACGGGCGAGAAAGTTTCATCATAATCAACCCCTTGAGTTTGAGTGAAACCCTTTGCTACAAGTCTAGCTTTATAAGTATCCAAGTTTACATGCATATCAGTTTTCTTCTTGAAAACCCACTTACTTCCAACCAGCTTGGAATTTAGAGGTGGAGCAACCAAGTCCCATACTTGATTGTCATGCATGGATTGCATCGCAACATTCATGGCTTCTAGCCATTTGTCCCAATCAGATTGCGACATTGCATCTCGGTATGTGGTGGGTTCATCCGAATCAACCACGTAGCATCCATCCATGAAAAATCCATATCTATCAGGTGGGGTGCTAACTCTACCAGATTTGCGAATGTTTTGTGTGTTTTGATCAACCATTTGATCATCCTCAACAACCTCTTGTTGATTGCTAGTGTCAACCAAATGTGTATCGGCTTGTAGTTCTTGATCCTCTTCGAGATCTACAGTTCTATCAGTTCATTCTATACGGAACCTTCTTTCCAAGAACTTAGCCTTTCGAGCTATAAACACTTTATGCTCGCTTGGATTGTAGAAATAATATTCCATCGAATCCGTGGGATATCCTACAAATATAACTTAGTGGATCGACATTCAAGTTTGTCAGGGGTTTAGATCTTAACATAAGCCTCACAACCCCATACCTTTAATATGAAAATTTTGGAGCCTTTCCATGCATATTTCAAAAGGTGTCCTATCCACTTTCTTGGTTGGTGCCCTATTTAAAATACGGGCAGCAGAGATCACAGCGAAACCCCAAAATGATAGAGGTAATGAGCTTCTAGCCATCATGGATCGAACCATGTCCAATAAAGTTCGATTCCTCCTTTCGGACACACCATTATGTTGTGTGTTCCAGGTGGAGTAAGTTGTGAGACAATCCCACAACTCCTAAGATGTTCTAGAAACGCATCATTGAGGTATTCACCTCCTCTATCGGAACGTAGTACTTTGATTGTTTTGTGGAGTTGATTTTGTACTTCATTTTGGAAGACTTTGAACATTTCAAAGGCCTCATTTTTGTGTCTTAACAAGAACACATACCCATAGCGACTATAATCGTCGTAAAGGTAATGAAGTATCTTTCACCATTCTTGTCATTGTCCTAAAAGGTCCACATACATCCGAATGTATGATACCTAATAATTCTTTCGCCCTTTCATTTGTTCCATTAAAGGGTTATTTGGTCATCTTTCCCATAAACAGATTCACATTCATCAAATGAATCAACATTTCATTTCAAAAGACCATTCTTTCGAAGTGTATGAATACGATTCTTGTTTATGTGACCAAGACGACAATGCCAAAGAAAAGTATTACTCAATCCATTTTGAGTCTTTGGTGTTAGCTTGGTACAACGAGTTATCAATGTATGAGTCATCATGAATTAATTCATAAATGTCATAAAACGGCATCGCTTTAAAATAAAAGACATTATCCATGAAAACATAAATACCTTATCAACAAACTTAAAGTCATAACCAGATTGTCTTAATACAGAAACAGAGATAATATTCCTAGTCAAACTAGGGGAATATAAAATGTTTTTCAAAGCAATTTCAAAACCATTTGGAAGCTTTAAAACATAATCTCCTCGGGCTTGGACGTCAACCTTGCTCCATTGCCCATGAAGAGACTTATATCTCCTTTCTTCACCTCATTTCTTCTTTTGAACCCCTGCAATGAATTGCATATGTGAGTTCCACATCCGGTATCCAATACCAATGTGTTAGAAGAAATAATATTAAGATCAATGTGAATCATGAAAGTTGTACCTAAGGTTTGCCCCGCATCCCTCTTAGCTTTCAACTCCTTGAGATAGGTCGGACAGTTTCTCATCCAATGACCTATCTCACCACAACCAAAGCACGGATCCTCAGCGCTAACCTTTAGCTTCTTTGGCTTTGGCTCCGCCTTTGCCTTTCCCTTGAACCCCTTCTTGACTTGCCCCTTCCAACGGCAACCTTTGCTTTTGGTTCCGGGTGATGCCTTTTCTTTGAGCCACCCTCATGATCGCAAGAACGGTAAAACCTTTTTACCATGCCGGCCTCGGCTGTCTTAAGCATTGCGTGAAGCTTACCAATGCTTTTGTCCCATCCATTCATATTGTAGTTCATGACGAATGTTTCAAACCTTTTAGTTAAGCCATTTAGGATTAAATCCGTGGCTAACTCTTTTGAGACGGGATAGTTAAGCCGTCAAGCCGATCAATGTGGCTCTTCATCTTAAGTACATAAGATGAAACAGATTAGGTTTCTTCCATATGACATGCATGAGAGCTCGAATCGTTCGAATCGCTCAACCCGAGCTTGAGTAAGGAACATTTCCTTAAGTTGGGTTATCATGTCATACGCCACATGATTCTCGAAATCCTTTTGGATCTCGGGAATCATTGTTACCAACATGAGGCAAGAAACTTGCATCGAATCCTCGCTGTATTTTAACCAATCCGCATAGGCATCCAAGTTATTGACATCGGGTTCATCGGGAATAGGATCGTCTAAAATATAAGACTTCTTTTCTTGCTTGAGAACAATTCTCAAGTTTCGATACCAATCCATGAAGTTGTTGAAGTTTAGACGATCCTTATCAGAATGGATCTTAGTGATAGATTATGCACGTGTGGGATAATTGCGTTCGGTGCGTTGTTTGCGGCCATCTAAAAGAATTTTAACAAAGTTCAATTAGTATTTTCGATATTAATAAAATTTTAATCTTTAATACCCTTTAAATGTCTCCAAGACAATTATTGATTAAAATCTAGAACCCAACGTTTCATTCAAATAGTAGTTAGGTGACCTTTATCCTACTATTCGAATTAACAAGGTAGTCAACGTTTGACAATTGCAACCCTTTGCAACTTCTAGTTTTATGGGAACGGTTAAACATCATATGTTTAGTTGGTATGTAAATCCCATCAACACCTTTGAACGCCATGTTAAGGTGATCCTATAGTCATGGTTTCAAATCAAGTCGTCCTACTTATACACACGTGTGAGTTTACTCATACAAGTGGTTAGGTGATCCTAATGCCAAAAGTACTTGTAAAATCACCTTAAGATCACAAGTTTTCTTAAAAGTGCTTAGGTGATCCTAACTCACTTTCAAGTCTACAAGTGACTTAAGTGTCGTATAAAAGTATGGTGTTTAACTTGTTTGTTTTTAAAAGGGATTTTAGTTTTCTAAATTTCTAGATTGGAAAACTATTAATTGTACATTTCATTTGCATGCATTCAAATCTATGGTACTTAGTTGAAAAACCCATTTTCAAAGTTCCAATTAATAAAACCCATTTTTATTATGAAATCATTAGTTATTAATAAACCAATTTTTATTACCTAACGATTTCTAAGGAACCAATTTTATGCTAGTTGATTTTAAGTTGTTAAGCAAACCATATTGCAAATAATAAGTAAATCAACCATGCAAGCATAAAATATACACAACCACAAGTTCATAACCATAGCCTCCTAATATTGACCACACTTGTTGACCGAAGACAAGTGTGTCAAAAAGTCTCTCCTAAGGGACCCAAAAGAACATGCACTTGTGTCGGTGAACTCCCACTTGATTTCGCATCCATATGCTCCAAGTGTTTACTCCCGGTGTTGTGGTCTTCATCATTTTATTTGGGCTTCCATCCATGCATCTTCTTTTACAAATATATCCTAATACATTTTTCTAGTAAAAGAAATACATCTAATCTACTTATTATTACCAGCCATATGAATGAATAAATAGATTACAAACCCAAATAAATATTACAACCAAATCGAATGAACAAACAACCAACACATCATTCAACCAAACACAAGGCCATGGCTAGGTTATGAACATCTATTACACATCCAAATATGCAATAATACAAGACCAAAATGGTTCCCTTTTTTGCCTCAAAACTTTCAGCCAAAGCTTAAGCAAACCGAAAGTTTCGGGTTTTGTCCAAACAAACTAAACAATCATCCAAATGACTTGGTTTTTCAAGATTACCACATGCATGTAAAGTATAACCTTGAAAAACCATGGGGTAACCAAAACCCCAAAAAGTTTCGGCCAAATGGTGAAACCCACCATAAACCCGAAAAATTTTGGGTCTAATGAAGCATGCATTCGTATAAGCGGCTATTGATGCCATTGTTGGGTTTAACAAGATTCTAAAAGTGATAAAATCCTTATTTTACCAAAAACGCAGCGGATATAAAAGTTTTAAATCTTGTTAATATGATATGTATAAAACCAATTTTAAACATGCAAAACCCAAACCCGGATCCAAATACGATTACATACTATCAAATACATGCATGTCACTATAAGTCCATGCTTGTTACTACTACCTTTCAATATGACAAAACTGGGTGAAAGAGATGATGATTGAAATGTAAGAACTTGAATATGGAAACTCCTCAAGCTAGCATACCCCAAGCTTCAACAACACACCACTTCTAGCTAGGATTTGCACTTGAAATTTTCTTCTTCTTTTCTTATGTTGGATGAAAATACCCAAGAGAGGAAGAGAGAAAAGTTTACTTGGAAATTATGTGTGTTATGAAAGAATGAAAGAGAAAGACTTGGTTTTATATAAAGGCATCTTCTCTCCACCAATAATAACCATTGCATGTCTCCACTCACCTTGCATGTCTCCACTCAAACATATAATAATATTACATTTGAAAGAGTTATTATCTTTTTCTTTTATAAAACTTTAAACATATATATATATCCATACATATATACTTTTATAAGTTTATAACTTATAACTTATAAAACCTATTATATGTTAAGAGACATGCTTGGTTATTATTATTCACATATTGTTATTTAACCAACTTAAATAACACTATGTAATGTTCTTTCATAAAACATAAATCATCCATATGATTTGTTTATAACACAAGTACATTTTATTTAGAACCCCTTTCCAAATAACTCAAGTGTTAATATTCATTTGTTATGATCACATCATATATGAACGAATATTATCGGTGTTTGTCTAGCTTGTTATTGGGTATGACCCGACTTGGATCATAACGTACTAGCCACATCAATTTAATATGTCTCTTGGGCAGACCGATTCCAACAATAATTACCCTTCAATTTCTTCAACATATCATCTTTGCAAGTAAAAAGAAGGATAATCTCGTTATGCTTGTTCAATCTCTCCCCATGAGCAGTAACTAAGGCTTTGAGTTCCTGGTTCTTGTTTAACGAACTGAACATGCCTCGTCATTTGCCTCTGCTTAGACCCCATCTGCTCTTGAAACTGTCTATCCGCAACCAAGTGGTTTTCTTGTATATGAATCAAGTTCATCAACACATCTAGTGCTGGACCGAGAATTTATAGAAATTGGATGAATGAGCTGCATAGGACCGACATGTCTGTTTAAAGACATAAATGAGAAGTCTGGCCTCTGAACATGATGAATAGGATATGTTGGACTTATAGTAGCCAAGACTTGTTGTGGAGACGTCATCGAAGACAACATCGGTTAAGGAATCGACATAAAACGCTGATCAGTCGACGTCGTTGTCATAAGTGTAACCATCGGTGTACTCGATGAAGTAGTAATCAGCGGTGTTGGTGGAGTAGATACAGTACAAACCACAAGAACTTGTGGTTGTGAACCAGTATATCAACACCAGAACCTCTCCTTCTAAGGCTTATCCACAAAGACAACCATTCCCTTCGCCTTACATTTACATGCTGCCACCGCAGTACAACCAGCACCATCACCGCCCCAACTACCATCACGACCTTCATCATTCCACCTTTACCACCTTCAGGTTCAGAATCTGAATTGGCATGGATCCAACGATTATCAGACGAAGATCCATAGTCTGCATAATCCAAATGTCCAATAAAATGCTTGAAGCGTGGCTTTGCTGATCTGTCATACCACGATAAACCTTGAATCTCCTCATCGAGTCTTCATTCATATGGTCGAATACAATACGATCAGCTCGAATCGAAGGGCCTTTGACTAAATCAGGTTGCAAGTGGTTGATGATCATATGGAGAAATCTTGGATACATAGGAACTTGTTTTTCCTCGTCGTGCAGTTCTCCTTCAGATGGTAAAACACCATTTTCGAGAAGTTGAACGACTTATTCAACACAAGAGCAACAAATCCAATTGTATTCACGCTTACTTCCTCCAAGGAGATGAATCAAAACGTGTAGAAGTACTTGTAATTCTCAAACAAGTTTTCCTTGTTATACATATACTTCGTCAAGTCACCTTTATACCTTAATTGCCTAAATAACCCCTTAATCAAGTCACGATCAAACTCACACCTATAATCAATCGTAACCACAAACCATAATACAATACGAATTACATCAACATCGATAATGATCTTCTTCTCTTGCACCTCGGAAACAATGTGAATCTCACCCGATACATACTTTGCAGTCTCCCAGAATGGTCTGATGATCTATAGTCGACAAGAAATTAGTAAATATGGCATGGTAGATCCTCGATCTCTTTAGAAAATCAATAACTCCCCCCCCCCCCCCCCAAAAAAAAAAAAAAAAACATAGCACGTCCAAAAAAATAAACTTCAAGAAAGTACAAATATGTGTTTCTTGTCAGATACAAGTTGAGTAAGAAACGCTTCTTCTTGTTGTTCTTTAGGGTTCTCAACATGCTATTATTTCTCACCCTCGGGATATTAACCTAAGGAATATCAGCCATTTCTGCAAAAACGAACAAGTTAATATTTGAAATTTACTTTAAAATTGACAAGTATGTCCTCATTCGTTATACTTTAAAGAATAACGAATATAACACATCTCATATTAACGATAGACATATTCGTTAATAAATTAAAACTAATGGGCACATTTGTTAAGTCATTGCACATTCGTAACTAACAAATGCTCATTCGTTAAACTATCCAATGAAAGAGGCCATTCGTCAAACATATCAACGAATGTGGTGATTCATTATCAAATAGTATGCAAATGGGACTCATTCGTTAATTGATCAATAATTGAACTTAAATGAATGTAATTTGTTGACTTATCAAAGTGAAAGTCAAATTGATATGAAACTCAGAAAGTCAATTATGCAGTTTGAAATCTGAATTCAATCAAAACATGACCATTTACCAAAAAATATTTTAGATTTGATTTATATAACATAGATGTTAATCCTAAATCAACTAATTAAGTTTTAATAACAGTTTAAGTGTCCAGTTTGATCATTTAAATTCCTTTAACAAATTCCATCGAAATCACTTAAATCTGGACCAAAACGACCATCATTAAGGTCGTTTATACCTTATGAGCACTTGTTTATGATCGAACAATCAAAAATCAACACTTAATGGTCTGGAAAATTTTTGCAAGAGTTATGCTTGTTTTTTGGGGTTTTCGAGAGCAAACAGTGGTTGCGAATGGAGTCCCATTCGTCTCTTAGGGTTATAGATGCTGTACAAGTTGTCACATTTCCTAAGACACACGAATGTCTCATTCGTGGGTAAAATATTACTTTTTAAAATTTTATATTCGTTTTGCTTGGTAATCGAAAATAAAGCAGAATATAAATATTTTTGTATTTTTCAAAATAATTCCCACTACAAGATTTTTCAAATATTCAAACCAAAACTAAAACATAAACTTCGAAAGAAGTACATATTTTTGTGAGTTCGAGCAAGGAGTCATATTGCCCAAGAATTCTGTCAATCACATTTTTGTATTTCGGCTTGTTATGGTTGGTGTTA
>NW_027502703.1:0-23083 GCF_021521415.1 Bidens hawaiensis | reverse complement strand
GTCCCTTGTAGTGTAGTTGCTTGGGGGGCTTGAATTGAACATTCTCAGTACTTAACACCTGTGAAGGTGTTTTAGTGAGGGGAGTCCATATTCTTGGCAGAGGTCTGCTGGAATCTCTGCCGCCCTCCCTCTTGTCACCCTCCCCGCGATTACGAACATCTTTTTGGGGCTGGGGTGAGCTTGGTTGCGCTTGCTTTTCTGCGGAAGAAAAACTTGTTGGCTGCAACCTGGACCATACAGAGTTCTGTTTGGCCCTCTTCTCTTTGCTGCGCGGTGATTCAGCCTGATGCGCTCTTTCTCTTGCCCTATCTTGGGCAATCTGTTTTTCATTTCTCGCGAAAACTCGCGATGCCTCCATTAACTTGGCCCACGTGGTGGGCATGCCATCTTTGCTTACGAGAGCTCGTCGTAATTGATCACTGCGCGCAGCCTTGTATAAAGGCCACGCGCAGGAGTTGCTCGGTTATACCTCCGATTGCCAGAGACTCCTGATTGAACCGAGTAATGTAATCTTCAATCGTTTCATCATTCCTGCGTACGCAGTGCATGATGTCATCAGGATCGCGCGTGTGCCTGCGCTGCTGTACGAAGTGGGCTTGGAACTTTTCTAATAGTTCCTCGAACCCATCAATTTGCCCAGTCGGCAAGCTCTCGAACCATACTCGCGCCGCGCCCGTTAGGCAGCGAGCAAACATATGACACCATGTTGGCATCGTCCAGCTCTCTAGGTTTCCCGTGTTGTAAAAACCTTGCAAGAAATCGTCTGGATCTGTCGTGCCGTCATATTTACCCAAACCACTTGGCATCTTGGTCTTGTGCTGGATAGGAGCCTGCGCGATGCGCGCAGTGAACTTTGAGTGTTTCACCAAGATGGCTGGTCTGTAGGGTGTGGTTACGTCCACTTGCCCTCTGACTGGTGGGCTGTACGGCATGTGCAGATCCAGATCGGCTCTGCCTCCAGGCGCCATGTTCACAGGCGCGCGGAGCTGTGAGCCTCCTGCATGAGTATCCCGCGTCTTCCTCATGCTATGCACTTCTTCATCACTGAACTCAGTGTGTGCAGTGTGAACAGAATGTCCTTCTTCCAGCGCGCGCGGCCTTTTTGTAGTCTGCTTATCAAACGCTTGCCTTTGTGTTTGGTCGGCTAGCTTCTTCTGTTTGACCATTTCATTGTACTTTTCCATCAGACGCCGCTGCTCGTTTATGAGCCATTCATTCGGATCATTTGTTTCTTCTTCTGGACCCATTGGTCCTTTCAGTTTCGCGCCGGCCATATTTTGTAACGTGAGATCGTCTGGAGGAGTTTCAGTCTGGCCGTGAGGGGTTGTGACGAAGGGACGATTGCTGGTGGTACGCGTAGAATCACGCGGAACCCTCAGAACCTGCTGTCCGTCGTTAACACCCTCACGTTCAATATCCTCCAGAGCTTGATCAACGTTACGAACGCCAGAAACCATGGTGATTGATTTTTTTTATGTAGATCTGATGAGATCTGATTGCCGATATAACAGTGGATGGCGCCAATGAAGAAACGTGGATCTACTCGCTGGTAGCAGATCTACTTTCCTCAGGTTTTGATTGTACTATTTCACCGATGGTTCTTCTGGATCCGTGTTCTTCCACCTACAAAATGAACAACGCCGTTATCTTACCCCTCAGAAAGGGGCAGAGGGGTCCTCTTTGGGGTAACCCTCCGGCGTGAAAATAAGTATATGGTGGAGAAGATAATAATGTGTGAGTAAGGGAATCTCAAGAGTATTGCTTAATAGCTGAATACTCTATGATTGTGTGACTGTGTGTTTGTATGTAACTGACTGTGAGTGAATGTAATTAAATATGATTGAATGTGATATCACTGCCTGTAACTGTCAATGATTGAGTATGAATGTGTCCATCAAAGTGAAGTTGATGCTGTATTTATAGTGCTAGGGTTTCCACTGGTTGGGCTCAACCTCGTTGGCCTCCTCCAATCGCACTGCGCCACGTGTCCTCTAGGACACCTGGCGCTTTCTCGTTGGTTGTAATCACGTGGTAGCACATGTGTCATGCTGAGTTGTCGACGTTTTATTTGGCAGCTGTCAACATCAGCATATTCTTACTCCTTAAAAAGATGCCTTCTGGAAGGTTGTCTGACGTGCACAATCAAGGTTGCCCTAATCCTGATTTGGATAAGGACGAGGTCGATTATGTGCATGTGTGATATGCGCCAATCCTGAGGATGCGCGAGGTCTTCTCTTTATTCTCACGCGCAGATATTTCATGCGCAGATGTGATATGCAAGAGCATGTGATATGCGCCGCGCGCTGATGCGCCGCGCGCATATGTGATGCGCGAGCATATGTGTGCCTGGGCAGATGTGGTATGCACGAGCATGTGATATGCGCCGCGCGCTGATGCGCCGCGCGCATATGTGATGCGCGAGCATATGTGTGCCTGGGCATATGATGCCTGAGCATGTTTTGTATGCGCCATGCGCATAGGTTTTGGCTTTGTGCCTTCATAATGTCTTTATCTTGTGGGTTGACCCGCCTTGCTCGGTGTTGAGGCGGGTACATACCTCTTCACATGGAACCCTAGTACTCAACTATATTATCAAAATATGAAAAATCACTTACCAAGAGGTTAATATATCGAATAGAGTAGGAGAAGTCGTGGTTTGAACCTCCCAATTTCGAAAATCCTATACCGAAAACACCACCACCCATTTGGTCTTCCTCGCCGATCGTCGATGGCAAGGAGGTCCTTGACGTCCTCCCTTTTTGTTCTCGATCGTTCTTTGGCAAAAAGCCATATAACCCCTTTTAACCACCACAATTATTAAATAGCAACTTTAACCCTCAAAGTTTTTTATTATTATATATATAATAAAAAAAACTTTGGAGCCGTTGAATCAAGATTGGTCCATTTGGCAACCCAACTGTGAAAAACGTAACTGAAACTGACCGAATTCACGTCGACTCCTGTCGTAACGCCTGGGTTTTTACCAACGTCTGGATTTTACCGACTCACCGCAATTTTACCGACTCACCGCCCCAACATCCGTCACCAACACCGGTTGGATTTTACGAACTTACAGGTTTTACCAACCTGATAAACGTCGTTTTAAATATTTTATTCGTTTATAAGTTAATTTGAAGAACTTATTTCTTAGGTTTTAGCACTTGGGTTTTATCAACGTTGCTTCAACTGTAACGAACGTAATTAATATTGGCTGAATTCACGTTTACTCGCTTTCATAACGCAACTAGTATATAAAAAGATCCGACCCAGCCCGATGCAACACACCGGGTAAAAAAACTAGTTTAGTAAATTCTATAAACTTACTTTCGAGTAAATATACATTCTAATTTCAACATTTTTTAAGATGTTACAGTTAATTGTATTTTTAATGTTCATAATATACTTTTATAAAATAAACAACTTAAACCAAATATTATTGGCAAAATTTTATGATATGTTCTCATGCTTATAGTACATGTTGGAATTTAGGTCCAACAAAACAAATACAGGATTGGATCTCAACTAAAGATTATTTTTCGTTTGTTGTAATTCACACATTATCAATTTATACTCAAATAAATTAGTAGCATAGCAAAGAAGCCTCAAATCCTTTATTTGGCCAAGAAAGACTACACTGCTTTGGCCCCAGGAAGTGAAGGGGATGAGCTCGGCTGCTTCTCCTCTAAACTTCCTTTTCTCCGCGCCCGTTCCGCATGCGCTTCACGCGCCATTGGCGCTTTGGCTCTCCTCTTATTCTTCGTTGGACGGTTCGGATGGACATTATCTATTTATGCTAAAATAAATTAGCTATTCAAACTAAACACAAACTTAATCTACTAAAACTCAAACTCTTATTTTTAGACTAGATACAAGTGTAGAATATTCAAAAATTAAACAAATAACTATTCTAAACTTTTAAACTATTAAATAAATCGGTTAACTAAGCTGCTTCAAAATATTCCTTCAACTTTCACTTTCTTTCAAAACCGACCCATTAACGTTTTTGATATCTTGTTTTAGGATTTACTTCCGGTGCATCAATCCATAAAAAAAGGTAATTAGTGCATTCTTGCAAATGTTAACTTACATTGTGAATTTTTTTTTTTTTTTTTACAAGTTTTATATAATTTACTATTAAACGATTACAATAAAGTGGCAGGCAAACGGGCAACAAGTTGCGCCGCAACCCCCTTTTGAACAGCAAAGCCAATCCTGCTAAAAACGAAGTTTTGGGACCTAGAAGCTGAAGAGGTTCCGTGTACGACGCGCTGAACCCTACTCAAAAATTTCACAGCCTCTGGAGCCAGAAAACCAAATGTATCAAAGGCAAATGGTAGAAAGACATGTTGATTATCTAAACAAGCTTTCTCGTGTTTAACAACTTTGCCCGATTCAGCCTTCAACGCAGCCTGACCCACAACAAACCCACGGTCCCTGAGCCCAACAAGAGGAGACACTCCTGTAAGATCCACACAGGCGTGTTTCCCCCCTGCCCACCCGAACACAAGAATATCAGCTGGTCGTAAAGTAGACCTCCCTTCAATAGGATCCGTGAGAAAGTTAACAGGGGCCTCCTTTTTAGCAGAAATCCCTGCCCGTTTAAGAACATCACACAGAACATCCCTAACCAGATCATGTCTGTATTTAAAGCCAGGCAATTCTTTGCAATGCACCGCATGGTCACCAAAAGAATCCAAACAAACCTTACGACAAATTGGGCAAGGTTCATCCGTCGGGAACATAGGGATCATTAACCGGTACTTAAGGATAGCCCGATACTCCAAACCCGACATACGTTGGCCTAATCCTTCAATGGGGATGGCCGTTAGAAAATCCTGAGCCCGAGGAGCCCGAAGGCATTCAAACACCGCCTTTTGGCGAGGGGATAGATCAAACTTCACTTCTAAACTCTTGACGATTCCACTAAATAAGGCACTCGCCACAACATGTTGGGCTTTAGGGGGGGCGGTGTCCTTATTAGAGAACCCGCTAAGATCAAAATCTGGAAGTGAAGTACGTAAACGATCCATCGCACACCCATAATCAGAGTCCAACCCATAAATATCACAACCCCGAAGAATATGGTCTTGCAAACACCACGACTGTGCTCTCGAAGCCACAAAAGCATATGTAGATACATCCTCGGCCGAACAGAGACCCAACCCCCCATAACGGATCGGAAGTGATGCCAACCTCCATTGGAGATCCCCAAAGAACGGACCTCCACAAACCACGATGTCCTCAATCGCCCTTCGAAGACCATTGTCAAATATAGAAACAGCTTCCCCCACATACATAGGTTGGCATGTTCTCAACCGAACAAAAGCTTGGCGACTCCCATACATGAGCGAAGCAAAAGAAGCTCGCATTGAGGATCCCGAAGTCTTGGGAGACAGCTCATCAGTTCCACAGCGCTAGATGCCCTTTTCATAGCCAAACTGCTGATAAACCCCGCATCCTGGCTTACAGCACCACCAAGGAGTTTCACGCCAAGCACCGGCCTTCCAATCCCGCAAGGGAACAACCCCTCCTGTGCCTTCACCCCATTGCATGTTGGCTAAAATAACTCTGTTTTCTTAACGTTTAATTCAAGACCCAAACGAGGCCCCTCAGACCTGATAATATCTAATGCTTTGGCTACCTCTCTAGTATCCCCGATAATCGTGCCATCATCCAAGTACCAAGCATGAAAGAGAAGCTTGCACCGATCTCTGATTTGGTGAACAAGTGGGTGCAAAGCTAAGGCAAAAATGAGAGGACCAAGAGGGTCCCCCTGTTGAACCCCAGTGGTGGATTTAATGAAAGTATCACCCACATATAATCTAGCCGACTGCCCATATAAAAAATCCACCCAAAGAGAAATGGAAGGACATCGACTCCGAACCTCATGTAGAAGGGTCGTCCTATCTACTAAGTTGAAGGCATTGGAGAAATCAACAGTAAGCATAGCCAATGACACATCCGAATGAAACTGATTTAGAAACCTGTTCGCGCTATGAAGCACGGCCTCTGCCCCACTTGGGACTCCCACCCCAAATTGAAAGTCACCGAGGTATTTAACCATCTCCTTCCCGACCCCCCTCATAGCCACCTTAGAGACCAACCGCCTCCAAATGGCCCCAACGGCAATAGGTCTAATCCCATTGTCCGGTTTAAGCAACGGCGTAAGTGGGGCAGACGCAACAAACTCTGCCAACACCTTAGGACACCTTCCCCCCAAAAATAAATTAACCACCGCAGAGATAGCCTTGAGCAAACCATCCGCAATCGGAGACCCCTCTCCGCACAACGCATCTAAAATGTGTTGGGCTCGCAAACCGTCCCGCCCACACGAAGTCCCTTTAGGGAAAGACTTAATGCACCCAAGCACACTATCAACGTCCACGATAAGGGGAGACTCAGAGAGCAAGGAAGCAGGCATAATCGGAGGTGCCATGATGGGATGCTTAGACAACAAAGCGTTCAAAGTATCCTTACCGAAAGGTGCAACCCCTGAAGAGCATAATACCTTGACCGCAGCAGTGAAATGCCCGTCCGCAACTTTTCGCAAACATTGTTTAACATTGGCGCCAAACCCGGCGTTGTCAGGCTCGGGTACAAACGCATCACCACCCGGGGCATCTCCTAGGGGTTGGTTAAAAAGCGATATAAGGAGCTCAAAGAAACCGTCATGGTCACCCCAAGCGGATAGCGACCGTTGAATAATTCGGCATTGCTCAGACTTTCTATTGCCAGACCTGCGTTGCTGACGATTAGAAGGTCTGAAAACTCGTAAGGTGCAACGTGGTAACAACAACAGTTTCACCCACGCCTCAACAGACTCTGGCATAGCCGCCACCTTACCCAGAGCACCCACTAAGGCTTGGGAAAAAGCCATACGACAACTATGAGGAATGTTTTTAACAGTCGTAATAGGAAGAGTGAAGACACGCTCAAGGAGAGCTACATCCACCTCCACCCTTCCCACCGCGACAACTTCCCTCCCAACATGTGGCTTCGCAATCCCCACTATATATTCCTCCACATCTCCCGTGACACACTTGTACCAGACCGACCCGTCATCATGATGGCACCCCCGACGGAGAGCATGTGACTCCATACACGCTCCACACATCCACCTACGCGAGACCTTTAAAGCCTCACCAACCGAAATAAACAAATCCAAATTTGTCGAGATCGCCTCCCGTAAGGTCTCTTTCTTGGCATCCGATGACAAATGAAGCCGCTTAATATGTGCGGCCAATCGAACCCCCTTGGACCCCGGTAATCCATCCGGGCAACAGTGGAAGCCTCTAAACGGACACGGCCAAACAACCTGCTCAATAGCCCCGGTCATACCACCCCCGACCCACAAAACACCCCGGTAGCCAAGTACCACACCAAGAAAAATAATAATAAAACAAAACTCGAGTTGAGTTTGAGGAATGAACACCCGAACCAAAGAGGAAGGAGGAGAGCAACCACCCGTTGCCCTCCCCTCCTCAAAACACCAAAAACAAAGATTATTTCATTGAGGCGTTTTGTCAAACACCTGGCGGGCAAACTATTTTCTTCAAAATTTTAGTTGATGATGATTCCTCCTCAATAGCCCCGGTGTATATATATGTTTGTTAATTAATTTATAGATGTAAGATCGGGAAAGTTGAGGTTTTATGATGTTGTTGGTGGATGGATTGGGAAGAAAGCAAGAAAGAGATTAATAATATATGCTTTTAAAGACAAAAGTTCAAATGAGGATGTTCCAATTGTGAATCTACACTTAAGAAAGTCTTGTTACGTCACTGACCGAAATGACGAAATACTGTTGAGAAAACCTTATTTTTTTGTTTAACTTTCAAGAAGTTTTATCTTTAAGCATATAAGCTAAAGGAGAAGAGTGATTAGTAAAGAATCAGTTGTTATTTACTAGTCCTGGACCTTCGAATTTTCAAGAACTATTGGAGACTGTCCTTGACTATTAGTTTAATGTCTAGAATATATAGCTTACCACGTAATATTTGTTGGTATTAATAAATTAGAATAATATATATTTTGGGTAAATGATCCAATACAATAATCTCTTATCATACATTAAATATGCGACTTCTTCCTACACCACCGATTTCAAAAAAGACACGGTGGCAAAATTGTAAATTCCTTCAATGTCGTTTTAGTCCTAATTAACCGTGGACGTGAACAATTCGATTTAGTTCACATTTACGTTGGTCTTAAACCTAATCTTTTATGTTTAAATATGTCAAATTAGGTCAATTTTGAATTAATGTGAATAGAGGACTCGTAGTGTTAAATTGTTGAAGTCTGATCCAAAATTGAGCAAGGAAATCAATCTCATGCAGAAATCATCAATCGATCCTTACATCAACTTCAAATTCTAAATTAAACATGAATTGAAAGTAACAGGGTGTCCAAATGTCATGTGTATTTTGTTCCGAGTGTTTTAATTTTTTTTTAATGTTTCATGTTTGTTATCTGAGTGTCTTAGATTTTTGTTCTGAACATTTAAAGTGTGTACGTTTTGGTAAAAAAAAAATTACGGGTGTCTTAGATTTTTGAATATAACGTTTAAAGTGTGTTCGTGTTGGTAAAAATTTTGTTAAGAGTGTCTTAGATTTTTGTTCTGAATATTTAAAGTGTGTGTGCTTTGGTCAAAATTTTGTTCTATGTCTTAGATTCAACCAATCTCTAAACACTCACAACAAAAACTTTAAACGCTCATAACAAAACTTTAAACACTATATCTTTAAACAATCAGAACAAAATACACCTATATATTTAAATACTAGAATTTGTTCTAAACGTTTTAAAGTGTGTAATTCGTTTTTGTGAAATTTGTTCTGAATTTCCTAGATATTGTCTGTGCGTTTAAATGTACAGATTAATACTCAACTGAGTGTCTTAGATTTGTGTATGAGCGTTTTTCACTCTGTTTTTCAAAACCTGCACACCAGATGATGGCTCAACCCTAATCAGAGCTCAACTGAGTATTATTATGCAATCATAATCGATGATAATTCTACAGCTTCCTACGCATCAATTCGATTGATTAGATCATTAATTTTTGATCAATTTGAAGATTTTTGATGTTCAACGACGTTCTTTTTTTATTTTGGTTTTGACTTTTGAGATTTGCTAGTTTAAGCTTTGATTAGGGTTAGAAATTGGATGAGATAGAACACGAAGTTCTGAAATTGGATTAGAATCGATTTGTAATCGATGAATTTGATCACAAAACTAGTTTTAGGTTATTTACAAAAGGACCACCACGTGTTTTATAATCTGATACTCTAGAATGTCACGTACGTAACGCATGATAAGTCGTTATTGTATAATAATACACCCCTCTTATCCGTTTCAATATTATATTAGTTCCCAAATTTAAACTTGTTAGAATATTAAAACGAAATCAGTTTATTCAAACTTGAAAACTGAAACAGTTAAAAAAATATTAATTAATAACCGTATAAATAATTAAATATATCTTAAAAAAACGTTCTCCTCATCCAGAATAAAAGACAGAAAATGCCTGGTATAAAAACGCGGTCGTATCAACTAAAGAACAAGAAACAGCATATAGGTGCAACCAAACGACGTTGACTCAATTGGTGGGAACTAGTCTGTTGTACCTTAGGCATATTCTTTTGTACCATTCTTAAATGGTGCAGGGGTAACCCAACACATAGCATCCGGCGCACGTCAGCCATCATCAAGGCATATGCGAGTTCACTTGTACGTTACGCAGTTTCACTTGTGCACCATCACGTTACCTTTGATCGGTCTTCACGAATCGCACACGCCAGTCGCCAGCCAGCAAGTTGCAGAAGCACATGGCGTATTTAGTAACTTTATTATTATTATTATTATTATTATTTTAAAATAATAATAATAATAATAAAATCTGAATAGCGGTTTACAAACTAACAAACAAACAAAAACAGGCTCCGCCCGTGAATATCGTCTCTCTTTACCATCCATCCGACGTCGTTCCTTGCTGCTTCTCTCTTCTTCGTCTTCTCTGCTTACCGGTAATCTGATCTGTTTCCGTAATTAATTACTATTTCGTTAAGAATTTGATTTGAATAAATAATAATAATACGTGTATGAAATGAACTTCTATATTTGTTTATTAAATAAATTACGTCGTGTTGGAATATGCGATTGATTTTAGGTTGTTACCGGTTCATTCAAACTAATAACATACTAACCGGAGGATTATCATCATCATCGTACTCAGTATATCCCATCAATAGCAAAGCTAAGATAGGGTCTGAGGAGGGTAAGATGTAGACAGCCTTACCTCTACCCCATGGGGATAGAGAGGCTACTTCCGGTGAGACCCCGGCTCGATAGTAGTTTTGCATCAAGCCTTGGACATAAGGCACATAGCACTCAATCATCTGATTGGTGCATGTACCTCTGTCTTTCGGCTATCAACGCCACCACATGATGCCTGATTAACCTTCCATCACTTTTAACGTTATTTTCACAAGATTAGTAAAATAACGTCAAAATTAGTGCAATTTTACTTTTGCCCACCCGAGGGTTCACACATATATACATTATATGCGCGCACCGCAAGCAGGGCACTACTAACGGGAGGATTAATATGCATATAATAAATACTGGATGTCTACTACTTCTGCTTCTATTTTTATTTTTTTATTGAAGAATCTGTTGTTGATGGATTTCTGTGTGTTTGTTTCATTGTTTTGATGTTGAAGAATATGTGGATTCATAACTAACTAACTTACCCGATTAGTAATTAGTTCTTGATGCTTAATGTTTAATGATTTTGATGTTGAAGAATTTCTCTATCAACTTCTCATCTGTATATTTTGCATCAGTTCCAGTTTCTAATTTCATTGTTTTATGAAAACAGTGACCTATTTATTGAACACAAGTATTTTAAGATCTTTTAATCTTTTTAAGCCGTTTTGAGATTTTAAGGTTTTTGATTGGCTGTAAGTGAATAGCAAGATGTGCAGTTTGTCTTCCTGTATGCTGTATTGTAGTCCTCTGGTATATTGTCAATAACAGAGGGATTATTCGGTTTTTGGAAGTTATACCAATATTTTTAGTTCATCTATGAATTGCAGAAATGACTTCTAGTGCTAATGAAGGTTTATAACCTCTGCACCGCTCAAAGACCATTTATCTGGTATGCTTTCGTTTTGATGAACTTGGTCATTGTACATTTTGTGGTGTTAACTGTGAGTGGTACCAGGTGAGACATGCTCAAGGAGTTCACAATGTAGCAGGAGAGAAGGACCACAGCGCATATATGTCTGAGGAGCTGTTTGATGCACATCTTACCCCTCTTGGTTGGGAACAGGTACTTTATTGGATCACCTTAATATGACACATTTGAAACTAACCGCTTCTGATTGGGTTGACCTGCACACACTTCCTAGTCCAAAAGTTTGAAAAATCATCAAGGCGTGTTTAATAGTTACAAGACAATATTATTACAGTTAATCAGTTATAATATTAATCTTTGATTACAAGTGATTTGGGGTGTTGTATAGCTAATTTTTAGTTTTTGGCCCGTTTCAGATATAAAAAAAAAAAGGCAAATTGGACTTTGGTAATCCATACTACCAATTTGACCAGACTAACTTTCACTTTCATTGCCAAGGGCAATCCCAAATCATCTTAGACTTGACATTTGGTTTCGACTCTATTTCACTCACAATGATGATCATGAACCAAATCAAGGAAATATACATGCGCAATCGAGCGAGAATCAAGTATAAATCAAGTGTAAAGTTACGATGATTATGTTACTGGGAATTTGGGATTGCTCTTGGTAACGAAAGTGAAAGTTAGGACTGTAAATGCCCACATTGTCGGTTTGATTTATTATCGACCAATGAACCATAGTTTGAATTATTAAAATCCAATTTTTCAAAAAAAAAAAAAAAACTAATCGACCACTTAAAGTCAAAACTGTTACATCTAGATTGAGCATTAACAGTGGTTTTATTTATCTAAGGCGTTTAAGTATATCATGACCGCATGACGTATGCATCACGTGGAAAACAGGGGATGATATGAATATATAATTTATTACATAAACAAGAACCAGAAATGTAAATGTAACCTTACTACCCTTTATTAAAGATCCAATCTTAAAAAAAGTAAATAAATAAATAAATAAAACTTTGAAGTTAATCATGTTATGGTTCAAGTATACGTGAACTTAGTATTTTACAACTGTAAAACATGCATATTGACTTTGATATCTGGAACAGGTAGATAACCTCCGAAAGCATGTTCACGCATCTGGACTTATAAAAAATATTGAATTGGTTGTAGTGTCACCTTTGCTCAGGTACTTTCTCCCAGTCATTTTGATATTATCAAAGTCATGGGACAATTATCATTTTGTACTTTCTCCCTATAATATTGAATTATCGATGTACAAGATGAATATAACATGTTCATAAGTGCTAGAATTACTAACTGTTGTGGTTGTAGGACTATGCAAACAGCAGTTGGTGCATTTGGAGGTGAAGCTCCTGTTAATGGGATTGATGTGCCTCCACTAATGGTAGAAAATACGGGCAGTAGTAATCGTCCAGCAATTTCAAGCCTAAATTGTCCTCCGTTCATTGCTGTGGAGCTTTGTCGAGAGCATTTGGTACGTTGACCAACCAGCTTGACCTGTTTTGAGCCATTGACCAACCTGTTTGACCTGCCCATTATTTCAGGGTGTTCATCCTTGCGATAGGAGGAGAAGTATTAGTGAATACAAACCCATGTTTCCAGCAATTGATTTTTCGTTGGTAGGTTGTAGCTTCCATAATTCTTACACAGGTTTTAAAATTACTCGTATATAAAATGCATCACTATTTCATATATAATCTTATTCATTCGAAATTACAATGTAGTTTTTAGGGTAATTCGCCTGCTAAAAGCATAGTGTTTGTCTGTTTCATGTTTATTCAGATAGAAAATGACAAAGATGTTTTATGGACCCCTGATATTAGAGAAAAGGATGAAGACCTTGCAGCCAGGGGAGTGAAGTTTATGAAATGGTGACTTCTTATTCTAGTTTTCTTAAACTTATATAAGATATTATGAAAATTTAAAATCTTGTTCTAGTTTCTTAGTGTTTGAAAATGCTGTTTTGCCATTCTATAATCAGTTTTGTTGCTGTTTGTAAGTAGCTGATTTTATGACACATGAACAGATCAAAAGTACAATCTCTTGTTTATTAAACAGCTAATAACTGATTATATAGATTAGATTATTTTAACATATAGTTATGTCTCTATGATTTAAAAAATAAAATCACCTCATTCCCTGTCTCACACATTTTGTTTTTACCTAAAACTTATGAAGGTTGTTGACAAGAAAAGAGAGAGATTGCGGTTGTTACTCACAGTGGTTTCCTGTATCATACACTTGGTGCCTATGGAGATGAATGTCATCCGACACTCAAGCAAGAAATGTCCAAACAGTAAGTTTGAAATATTCACTCTTTTGGTAGTAATTAGAGGTCAGGAAGTAGCATAACGAGCAATTTTTGTTTTGGCCAAAATGGGTTGGGTTGACAAAAAAGATTTTGTTTATAAGAAAATCACGAAATTAGAGATGTGTTATGTGCACGCATCACGTATGTGAGGTGTTTGTTATTAAAAAAAATATACTAAAAAAAGAGATTAAGATAATAAACAAATAAAAAAAATACAAGCAAAATCTATGGTACCACCATAGAAATATTATGTATAAACAAATCAGTCTTCAACTCTCTGTGTACAAGTAGTCTATGCATAATGTACAAGTAGTCTATGCATAAACTCACTCTAACTTAGAAATGCATGCATCAGATCGCATAACGCGCATCATGCATTATACGATTGAGAGCACATCATCCTCACATTATGGAATCGCAGCGCATCGCTCCACCTGATGCGATCCTATCAGCGCCTTGGTTTAAAAATGTGTGCATCAGGAGTGATTATTTTAAAACTAAGGCAAGGATGAGATGCATATAAAAAGAGGGCGACTGATCTGACTCATTTTTTTTTATCTTATCTTAATATCTTTCGTAACTCCATTTACTGCAATTGTGCTGTACACAGCTTCAAAAACTGCGAGCTTCGTTCAATGATCATTGTCGATCGAAGGTAATCTAAATCGCACACAAATATTTTTTAATTCTTTTTTTTTTAAATTAAACCTATCTCATCAAGCATCGTCTATGCTGCAGCATGATAGGATCAGACACTTCAAAGACTGACTTTCCCGGGAAAATACCTAGCGGTGCTGATGTCCCGAGTGACGCTGTTTAGCAGAGGATTTTATCCACACTATGCTTTTCTCACTGCAGTTTTACCGAGTTCGTTGTATTCGCATCTCACTGCAGTTTATTTTTTTCTTTAAAAAAAAAATTTCTAGAAGGAAATTAGACAATTATACACTAGACAGTCCTCTATATTGAATTATAAAATCATTAATAAACGGAATGAAATACTTTGCAACCATGAGGCATGAATGCATGATATCATGTCAAGTTGTTGCAGATTCACTTATATATTGTGTATTTGAAGAAACTTTTGGTAAGTTTCCGGATCTCAACCGGGTTATATGAAAATAGATCCATTTGTGATATACTTTTAGGTAAAATAGGAAATGAATCGGATTATTTGACTTGTTTAGACTTTAGAGAAATGGACGATGCTTGTTTAGAAGATTTTAAGCGTGTCTAGTTTAAGTTTGGTGTTTGGTCTTGATTTTACCAAGAGTTCATGATGGAAATTAAGGTTAACACAAGCATATACGTTGATAAACTGATTAGTTTTTTATAATGTGATTATCTGACGATAGAATTTTAATTTCTTTTTTAATTTTTATTTTATATATTGAACCAATCCACAACGTAATTAATTTTTGGTTTGCAGAAACAAGTAACCGACTGAAAATAGGTGACACGTTGATTAAATTTACAGAAAACAAATGCTAGACCTTAATAGGAGTTGAATTCGACTACACTCTTTTTTAACTCTAGAACGTTTGCCATGTGTTGAAATCTCCCACAGATTTGATTCGAGATTCAGTTTCCTAATAATAAGACGAGTCCTGATGAAAAGAGACTTTATGCTGGGTGTTATTCAAATCTGCTTTAATATTGCGTTTGGGAACTTAATGTCTATGTGGGCATGTCACGTAAAACACTACTAACTTATATTTTTCACCTTGCTCCCCTTGCAATGGCTTAACATTGATCTGTTAGTTTTGGTTTTCGACTACACTATGCAACAAGTATTAGGCTGACTGAAAAACTTAGCAGACGTATTAAGTGAATTTTCAGGAGTACTGAATATTTATAGACCTGTATAAATTTTACAGACTTCACATTATATGATCAGTGGAAATTTTAATATACTAAAAATAGTTTTACCATAAAGCGGTTATAAGGTCAGTATGATATATTATAGTAAGTTACTCCACATTTGCAGTGTGGTTAGAGTGTTAAGATAACATATGACGATCCACAGGTATACAATCAACATTTACATATATATATACTAGTAAAAACCCGCGTGATGCGGCGGCAACGACAGTATTTTATCGCAAAACTCGTTTTTTTTTAGCATATAAATCCTCTCATGGTATATCATATCGTACGCATGTTAGTTTTCTTTTTGTTACATCAGTGTGGGAAAAAATACCGTTACCTAAACAAAAACAAAATACTTCCATCAACGAAATTAAGAAACCGGTTTATAAAACCATTCTGAATCGCCACATTTTATGACTGAAACCGGACCGGTTTGGGCCCAAAGCCAATTTGCGCACCTCTACTCTACACATGTTAATTGTCAAATGACAGCCTCAAACTCATTGTTTCATGCCCTAGCCGGTAGCCCGGTTAAGAAGCAATTGTGTATAAGTAAAAATGCAGTTGGCTAACGGCATAAATTTTTGATATTTATTTCCCATTGACTAAAATATATATGTTATTCCATAAAACAAAATACAAGTTGACTACTAACATAGAAAAAAGCTAGCCTAATCAACAAAGTATATAGCCAAATCAGTTTCTTCTAAAGCAAAATCTTTTTATAAAAAAGTAATCGAATAAATATACAAACTCGTGTCATCAAAATCCAGTCAGTTCACATAAAACAAATATCTAAAGCTCGCTGATCAACTATCCAAAGCTCCAAAACGTCGAGTTCACCGTCAACATAACCACCCAACACTTGATGGATTCCTCCACTGTTTTAGAAATAGTTTCAGTTGATTTAATATTTGTAGCTTGTCTCAAGCTCTCAATAATGAACCTCAATGGCCAATGTCACTGCCATTGTAAAAAAACATGAGTTAAAAATAATGAAAGAAACAGTTAAAATATATAGAAATTTTGATTTGTTTCTACAACTACATACTTACTGATCTTCACTTCTTGATAACATAAGCTATAAATATGTTGCATTATGACAGTGACTTTTAAATGTCAAATTTGAACACATTTTATTGCATTAAAAGTATGAACAAAATATATAAATATACAGCATCAAACAACACCATTTGTGAACAGTTTGGCACAAAACATTTAAAACCAAACTGCACAGATTTTAAAAGTCAAAACTGAACCATGGTACATCAACTAATTAGATACCTTGCAAGCCGGGTAGTAATGATTGTTCTTTTGCCTTTAAACATTTTATGATTGTTCTTTTGCCTTTAAACATTTTAAATGAAACCAGCCTGCAGCAAATTTATATGGTTAGCCAAGATTAATAAGATGCAAATGCCAGAAACTAAATTCATTTCACATCTAACTTACATTATAAGATAATTGTCAATCTTTTAACTTTCACCTTTAACTCTTGATGTGAAGTACCACTGTAACCGGACCCAAAGACAAGTGATCATGAACCACTACTTCAGCATCGGATTTACTTCCTGAAGTAGCCAATGCCACCTATTCGTAGCTGCTTCAGGCTGAGCTAGACGGCTGTTTAAACGGGTTGAATATGAAAAAAAGAACATGGCTAAATCAGTTCATTAAAAAAATACTAATTTTGTTGAATACAATATATTTTTGTAATTGTATCTAAACTATTGAATATTTTCTTTAAAAGAAGTTGGACAATGGTATTGATGGTCAACCAAAGCAGACCCGTCCCACCCGCCCAATTTGCCATATCAAGAAATGTAAATACCTTGTCAAGATACTCATTCAATTACTTGATCTGGCCCATGTAATCCAAGTCCTCTACACAGAAGCTAACAACTTTAGAATCAACATCTCGTCCGTGTAACTGAAGGGCTTGGGATTTGTATAAACATCATCTATAAAGAATCTCGTTACATTTGTCTAAGCAAACTGCATCAAAATACCACATTTCACATTATTTCATCCATTTAACAAAAATACGGCACCATCTTCACAACCTATAAACCTTGTATAAATAAAATTGTAGCAAAACATAAACTAATTTCTAGAGCATATGACTAACCTGAAAACACATAATTTTTTGATGGGCTATAAGTTCAAACGTTGGGTTGTATGTTGGAGTTTTGTGATTACTAATAAAGGTGTCTCTTTCTTCGGGATTAATAAGAGAAAGGTTGAAAAATGATGAGTTTATATTCTGCCATTGTCCTTGACAATAATTTTTTTAAGTTTTGCAAGATGGAGATTACGATTGACAGTAAGCCAGCAGTTTTTATCATTTTTATGTTAGTTTTAATGCCGGGAAAACAAAAGGAAAGCATACCAATAGCTTTTACTTGAAGGTTCATAAAATTGTGGAGCTGAAGCAAAACTGAAAAGCATGATGACAACTAAAAAGTAGAGTGCCCTTGTTTCAGAACATAACTCAAGAGTACTGTTATGATCATTTTTGGTAATTGAATTATATTGACAGTGATTACAATCAAATTATACTCATAAGTTATTCAGATAATGGATGTGGCGGCTACCCAAGTATTCAATTTTTTTTCATTAAGGCCATCAATGTATTAAAACTGTCATATAGGGCCTATATGCTACCCAAGTATGTATCCTCGGAATTTATACCAATTTCAACCAAAGACACGCATGAATGACGAATACAACCGTCAGTTTTTTATGATTCATAGCTATCTTTGATAAATTTTAAACGAATTGTAAGTTAAAGTTGTCTTTTTAAAACCTCACCAGCATTTTCGTCATTGTTTTATTGTTTTTGGTCAAAATTGGCATAAGTGACACACAACACATGCTTCGGTGGCCTATATGATAGTTCTAAACTTCTAATAGATGGATTGCCTTCATGAAAAAAATTAAATGCATGGGTGGCCTTCGTGTTGTAACCCACTTATGTAACAACACCTTTCAAACGCCACTATTGCATAAAAATGATGTGTTTTTAATACCATGTTAATTCTGATACCACAAATACCCAATGCGCTAAGTACTTAAGTATAACATAAGAACTAAAGGACCAAAACTATAATAAAAGCAGAGAAATAGTTGCAAGAGACAGATTCGATGGTACATACATTGCTAAATCCTTGCCTGAAAAAGGAACCTCCTCACTCATAAGCAGAGAAATAGTTGCAAGAGACAGATTTGATGGTTGCCTTCCTCCTATGTGTATTTTTCTCTCAGAAAATTGGACTTTAAAAATGTGAAGAAAGAATGAAAATGTCTGCAAGCAAAGACAACCACATAAAACTTACATTACTCTACACTTAAATAAAAACCAAACAGTGCAGAGGTTTGCCAATTCATACAGTCATACTTATAATAACAACAATTAATTTAGTATTAGGGCTCCAAATCGCATGCAACTTCAATACAAGTTGTCCTGTAAAAAACCTTAAATTAAATTCTCATACAAATCATAGCATAACAAAACCCCAAAAGATACGAAAAATCAAAGCACAAGAATTATTAGGGTTTACCTGGAAGCAAAAATAAAGGCAGAGATGATTGTCGAAGACAGAGTGAGGAGGTAAGGTCGGCGCCGATTGGTTACGGAACAGATGGCGGCGGAGGCCAGAGGTCAATCAGATGTAGCCGTAACGTCCTTGTTTTTGATGTTAGAGGGGTGTGCTCTGGTGGGAGGTGAGGGACAACGGACAGGCGTGGGGTGATGGTTGGAGGTGGTCGAGGTTTGAGTTTGATGAATCGTGAATGTGAATGGGTAAGTGAGGGGGGAAGATATCCGGCTGACATAATTATTAGGTTATCAGAGGGGAATTCAAAATTTGAATATGTTTTCTCCCGGTTTTTTTATTTGAAATGGAATTTGAGAATGTGTGCATCATTGGATTGTAATGCTTGCATTAAGAGGTGTAAAACTCTTAATTTTAAGAGTTTTGGTCAAAAGACCACTTTGCCCTTCCTATATGCATTTTAATATAGTATAGATATATTCAAGCAGTTCACTATACACTATTACACTCATGCATGGTTCCCCCAATATAACAAATACTTTCCAAATAATATGTACAAATTTTCATCTACAAACCTATACCTAAATATGTCTAATAGATGTTTTACACAAATAAATATGCAAGGTGTGCCTAGTTTCATTTAATTCAATTTGTCAACTGACACTATACAAACCATTTTCTAATATGTGATCATGTTTTGTTTATGGTAATTAAAATTGGTTTATACGCATAACAAGTTCTGCTTTTTACTTTCTTTTTAAACCGCAATGTTACGGACCGAAACCATTGAAATGTATGGGACTTGTACCACATCGGTTGTATGGGCAACTGATGTGGGGTTTATAAGCCAAATGAGTTCTTCTGTTTGGCTTGTAACACGCAAGCACACAAGTTCTCTGAATTCACACATTTTCATCCATCAAGGGGTTGAACACTTACCATTTTGATAGGATCACCTTAGTGTCACTAGACCATACGTCTCAATGCTAAGGCTATACCGTATGGGCATTGAAATGCCGCTCTCTAGATGACATGGCAGCCGGTGCCGACGGCAAACACCGCCCCGTCACTGTCGGGGCGAAAATATGGTGAAAAGTTCACCGATCAAAACGCCGCTCACATCCACCTTTTTCAATAAAAGAATCCCACTTTTTCTATGTGTTATCCTCGTTGTATTATTTCAGGTAAGAAAAAAAAAGAAGGGAAGCCGTTCCAAAAGAAACTAAAGAAGGAAGATGATAGAATGAGATGCTATTTTAGGGTTTTGATTGTCTAATTTTTGTTTTGGGCTAATCTTAATTAACTTAACAGCCCGTTTTTGAAGCCCAAATTTGGGTTTAACTAAGTTTAATGAATGTAATTTAATTTTTATTTTTATTTTTATTTTAGTTATATTAAATTATTTATTTTAGTTATATAAATATTATTATTTTATTGGAAAAAAAAGGGAAGTGGTTAATTGGTAAATTGGTGACCATTTCCATGATATTGTAAAAAATAGTGAGGTGAAATAGGGTATGATGTGACGCTGATATGACACTATAAATTGAAAAACAAAATGACGTATACATCCGTCCTTTAGTCTCATAAGTGAAATTTATTATAATTCCTAGACTTAAACCAAACATATGGTTTTGTATTTTTATTCCTCTTAACTCCTATTTATTATTCATGATTATAATTTGATTTGTCCTTAAATAATTAAACTATATAAATATAAGTTACTATTCATCTTATTTTACTATTTATTAACCTGGTCTAAATCCTATATTTGTCCGAATCAACTAACATGTAAAAGACATGTGCCATATTATTCTTTCCTAAAAATTTTTAATAGTCGTTCAACCCAATTTGTACATATTAAAGTCACCTAATGTTTCATTTGAATAAAATTGTGAAATAACTTTTATATATATACTAGTTTTATCCCCTGTATTACGGGGGTTGTTTTATATTGTTTGTTCTAATATTTATTTATTTTTTTAATTTATATTTTTTTATTGTATAAAAGTTATTAATATACTTATGGTTTGATGATAAATTGTTTCACAAATAAATGAGATGTTATAACCCGGTTTAAAAGCTATATGGTTTTGATGAGACCAAGACCCATTTATTTTTTTTACTATGAAATTGGTTTTTTAATTATAAATAATATTTATGAAAGTTAATAATATACGTATGGTTTGATGAGACCCAATACCCGTTTATTTTTTTTAGTATCAAATTGGTTTTTTAATTTAAATAATATATATATATATATCTTTTTTAAAATAAACAAGATATTATTTTTTATTATATTCTATTTTATAGGATTTTTACATAAATAATTTGGTGAGAATAATTTTTAATTTAATGAGATGTTATAACCCGTTTAAGGAATATCTGGGTTTGGTAAGACCCATACCCATGAATTCGGGTCAAATGCATGAGAAGCCTCCATTTAAAAATCAAGAAAATCTGGTGACTCCAAAATAAAGAGAGAGCGACCACATCGCGACACGTAGGATTTTTATGTCTTCCTTTATATATATTATAGATATAGGGGAAGGTTAACGTACAAATGAAATTAACATGCTAAACGTGAGAATCAAGTAGAGTAATTATGTAATTACATCATAGAATAATTATCATATAGTAATTACATAATTACTCTACTTGTATATATAATTACTCTACTTAATTCTCACGTTTAACACGTTAATTTCATTTGTATTTGATCTAACCGTTATATATAAATATATTACTTATTTAACACACATATAAAATGTAGTGTGCTGATTGGACAGTTGTTTTCAAAAATTGACATGTAAGCAAATTTTCTATTGCTATTGTTGATTTTTATGGGGAAATTCCCATAATATGCATTTTAAAAAAATGGTTTTTAAAATTTGTTCATCATTTACAAATAATTCTTAAATTATCCATTATAGAAAAGACGGGGCGACTTTTTAATCATTCAAGAAGACTAGTTCGTATAGCCAATAAAAACGAACACGTGTCAATAAAGCTAACGTGACGACTGGTTCGTGAGGCCAATCTAAGCACCAACAAAGCACAGTCGGGCCGACGACTGCATTCATGTCTATGTCGAGTCGACTACATCGTGAGCATGCCGACTAGATCATGAAAACGCAGACTAGATCGTGAAAACGCCAAACCAACTAGATCACGTTGAAAACATGGGCCGACTAGTAAGACATGTGGGATGACTAGATCATATCAAATGATTGGAAGCAACATTATCAATAAAATAGGGTCGACTAGATCGTGAACATGCTGACTAGATAATGATACAAAAAACACGATCTAGTCTTTCCGACTAGATCATGAAACGCCCTAGAACGTGAAGTTTTTATAAATGTCTACAACTATTGAACGAATTTTATAGCTACGTTTATGTTTTAATACTAAATTCAAAAAAACAATTAACAAACAAAGTTATATTATTAATATCATTGAATTTATTGTTACAAATATACCAATTACAATATCAAATTTTTAATAACAAAATACATGATATATATATATATAAGTTGGTGTGCGTGATTAGAACTAGCGACTAGTTGTATCGTTTTCTCTACATCCTTGACTTTGGCTACATACACATCATAATGCCGGGTGTTCAAGGTTCCGGTTAAGTCGCCTCTCTAAATATCCAGCATGACCCCCCGATGAAACATTCCCAGCTAAATATGGCGGCTGGAGCGAAGGCGGTGGTAGCTGGAGTAGTGTGATATGGAGTACACCTCACTTCGACACTCATTGCTCACATCCTAATTCTGAGGCCACTTATTCTAGCAATGGAGACGGACCATACTGATATATGTTGGTTTTGGGTCTAGACGTGGTTTTGTTTTGTTTACAAATCCATAAGACATTTTGCAAGGATATCGGGCAAGTGTTTGGGTAGATTTTGGTGGTTCATATTATCTATCCTGGTTCTTACCTATTTATAGTATAAAGCATGGTTGTAAAAGTCGTTAGACGGACCCTAGGCTACCAACTGGGAAGTTGGATGTACTCAGAGTACTCGGACATGATAAATATAAAGAAATTTAATTTTTGGATATTATATATGTGTCAAATATCATAAGTTTACTAATATTTATAACAAAATTGGTTGATATCAATATAAATAAGAGAAATACATTTTTAAATAATGCATTATTCTAAAAATTACTAA